>NW_006440645.1:7700110-7746885 GCF_000325575.1 Pteropus alecto | reverse complement strand
TTTTTTTTGTAATTTACACAATGAAATGTCTGTTTAAAGGGGAAGATCATTAGAGGGTTTGCAAGAGCCCCTCAAATACTCCATTCATTTTTAATGGGGTACTTGACATCCTGCAAAGTTCACACACATAAGAAAGAGATTGCACAGCATGAACTGGAAAAATACGCACTGCCTGTTGCTCCAGGAGGGTACTGATAACATGAGGTGACTAGCACAAGACATGTTTTAAGGGACGGCTCTGTAAATGGTCATGCCTTTCAGCACAAAACAAATTAAAACAAAATCATAACCCCAGCAGCACTGTTACCACTGGGGGGCATTCTTTGTGATTAAATAAACATATATCGCATGTTTCCAGGCCCGCTGGGGTAAAAACTGCCAAATTCAGAATGGGAATTTGCTTCAAGTTTTGAAAAGGAAAGTGATGTACCAAAAATAAAATATTTTTAAATTAACACTTTATTTCAGTTACAAGTCACTATGAACATCAAGGGGGTGTCCAACTATCTTCCCATCACTATAGTTTCATGATGTTGAATACTGTTCTAAATAAATAGGCCATTTAGCAAGTATTTTTGAAATCTAGTCTTTAAGGTTTCGATTTTCTATCAAAAAAAATTCTAAGATATGAAGAGTCAGATTTACAGAAAAGATAAATTGAAAAGAGGATGCTATTTACATTTTCTTCAAAAGTTCAGCACAGGATTCCTTCATAGCAATCCCAGTGATGAAATGGAGAACCCACAACTCTCAGGTGGGCTTCTGCTACTATGTGCTTTGCGTAATTTTCTTCTGTCAACATCTGGGGTGATCAAAGAGAAGGGTTTTAATTCTCTTTCAAAGAGTGAACCTTTCCCAGTTCCTCTGCCAACCTCCACATTTCAGAGCACATGCAAGAGTCTGCGGTGAGGAGGCCACCGAGCTTTGTGCCCTGTTTGAGGAAGGGCACCCCCTCTTAGTTCTCCACAACCTGAAATCTCATCTCCTCAGCTTTATGCAAAAACCATCCGCCAGCATTTCAGGGGCCCAATGGCAAGACTTTCTCACGTTCCCAGGCACTTGCTCTCTTCTCATTTGAGTCTACACCTCATGGAAAGAATACGGGTGTTCGAGTGTGAATTCCAATCCTGTCTCTCTCCTTAGCAGCCAAATGACTGCAATATTCTGAATTTTTGATTTTCCCATTGATAATGGTGGTATTGATATCCAATTCACTGGACAGTGGGAGGGTGTTACTGGCTGATAAAGCATCCAGCCCTGTGCACGTCATAGATCAAGTACATAACAAATGAGAGCTTTCATGCTGACAGCTATTATCCTGGAAGTTTCCTAATTGTCTCTTTTCTCTTCCCATCTGTTTTTTATTCCTTGTCTGTTTTTCATGCTCTTCCAGTAAGCTCTCAGTCGATCTAGAGTTCTTGTCTCTTAACTTACACTTTTTATCACATTCTCCCTTCTTACCAGCAAAATCAGCATTCCCATTCTTCTCAACAGAAACCATCACACCTTGCTCCTTGACTCTACCTGGGTCTCCACTATTTCCATAGAACAATGGTGCATCTGCATGTTGTTACAGTTCAGCCTCTCCTGGCCCCAGTCAGGCTGAACTGGATGCCAAATGCACACCAACTCTTCAGGAAGAGGAAATCTGTCAAAAAGCTCCTCTGTACATTTAAAATAGGATTCGGTTTGTAAAACCTTCAGTGCACATGTAACTTTCAGGAACAAGTCTATGGTTCTTTAGAAGTGAGATTCACAGGTTTAAAAAGAAGTTCAATGCAATATGTGTCCCTATACTAAGCCAGTACTCAGAGATGGACAAGCAACAGGCCCAGTACTCCAGCCTTCGCCAGGCACTGCAACATGACTGGGAGCCCAAATTCCACTGGAAATACAACCCAAGAGTTCATAAAATTGTATTTATCAGGAAGAATGTGAATGTGATGGAAAGGAAAGCCTAAACAAGCTGCTTGAGGTGAGAAAGAGACCCACAAGTGGTATAATGAAGTCATAGCTGAGCCCTCGATTGCATTCTAAGGAGGTGAGGTTGGGATGACCACAGGCTCCTTTTGTACAGGGTGGTGTTTGCATATTTGGATCCAGAGGCGGATTGCCCAGGACAGGCTCAGTCCTGCCACCCAACATTCATTCATTCATTCATTCAACATATATAAATTGAGTAATTACTATCTGCTTTGCTCAGTTAACCAGTAAACAAAATGACAAGCAAAAAGGCCTCAGCCTCTCTGCTGAATACTGAAAAATACTTAAAGGTTTCTCATGTCAGCATGTGGCCAACTAAGCTAATACAGAATCCCCCTTCTCTTATAGACTCAAAATGACCAGTGTAATACAACCAATGACGTTTTTAAGATGGTTGAGATCAAAAGAAAGGCTATCCCAGGTAGCAGAAATGAAAAGGAAACATAAAATGGAAGTAACAGAGGCCAACGGAAGGAACTGGAACAACTGGAGGCCTTAAGCAAGTGCTAGGATTTCAGTACTGATGGGTGTCAGGAGATATGGCCTTGGGTTTGTATGAGACAGGAAGCTAGAACTAAACCCCCTAAATAAAACTGGTACCCACAAGTTAAACATCCACAGTGAAAGTGATAGAGAAAAAAGAGTCTTTGGTGAAAAATTAAAAACCCAGGCCTGTGCTATATCCAGGTTGAGAATTTAACTTTATATTAGAGGTTCTAGAAGTTAACATAAAAACTGGCCAAGACTGGCACATGACAGAAGCAAACCTCAGCCATTCCATAGGGTACACAGACTTTACAGAAAAAAAAAAAAAATCTCCAGTGAATGAGGCTCCAAAGCACATGCAGAAATAATCTACCATAAAAGAGAGTCAACAGACATAAAAATTGGGAGGATGAGCACCCCAAAATAGTTAAGATGGTACAATAATCAGGAATAGGCTATAAAATAATGTCTAAAAAGATTACAGAGAGGAATGAATTGACACTATAAGAAAAGAACTGTATATTATGGGGAAAATTAAGAATATATTTGTTGGTGTGCCAAATTACTAACCTGCCATGAATGCCAAAGTAGTCACCAAAGGATTAACTTGAGTGCTCATATGTCTGAGACTAACTTTGCTTCCATTTCATGGTTTTGCAATTCCTTATCACATTCAAAGAACAAGTATTTGCCAATGCAAAGAGTAGAGTTGGGTGTATTATCTTTAATGTTTCAAGAATTTCTTAATTCAATATACTCGTTTTTCCTTAAAAAAAAAAAAATGGGGACACTAAAGAACAAAGACAGCAGTTGAGTCTATCTATTGTATTAGTCAGGAAAAAGGCTAAGTTGTTGTAACAAATAGCTCCCGAAATATAGCAGTTTAAAGAAGAGAGCCATTTCTTTCTCTCGCCCAAAACAGTCAGCTAAATCTATTCTGGCTAGACAGTTCTGCTTCACCAGGTTGCTTAAGGACTCAGGTTACTTTCATCACATTTCTCCACCATCTCATAGGCCACTTTACTTAATCTGCATGGTCAAAGCTGGGTCAAGAAAGAGCCCTGTTTCACTTCAAGGGTAAGGGGCCGGACTGAATGGAAGCATAGGCCTATTGTTTTAGGGCCGAGTTCTGAAAAGGGCACACATCACTTCCACTCTCAATGTCTGGCCTGACCTCAGTGGCGTAGCCTCCTCCAACTACAAGGGTATCTGGGGAACAGAGGTTCTAGCTAGGGGTTCGCATCCAGCTAATGCAATTATTCTGGAGGAGGGGGGAAATGTTTTTGGGAATCATCTAGCAATATGTCATAGCTGTAATTCTAGTAAATACTGGCAGTTGGGGTAGTTAGCTTTTTCTAATTTTTAAAATATGCTTTAGCCTATCAGTCAGTCACTGCTATTAGCTCACCACTGTGGGCAGAAGAAACAAACAAACAAACAAACAAACAAATTAGCTGGCAACTAATGAGTAGCAGAAAATGCCACCCCCAAATATTCCTCTTTGGCTTAATGATTTTCTTGTTGAGCTGATTATTTTTTAGAAAAAGCAGATACAGGAGAACCTCTAAAAACAGAGTGAATTCAATCTTTTGTAAGGAAAATTTACATTTATAACAGAAATCTCTCCATTTGTAAGGGTAATTCCATCTCTGTACCAGGAAGAGAAGAATGATTCTAAATCACAAGAAACTCTTACCAATGGAGAAGTCCATTTAATCTGTAGGACAACCTTATCCTCAATTACTGTAGTTTTCCTGATAACTTCCCATAACTGGCCTTGCTACCCTACCCCCATAAGGTCTTTCTTTTGTCTTTAGCTGAAGGTGGTATTTAAGGTGGTAGCTTGTGCCATGGCGGGGAGAGGGGACGGTTTACTTAGTTTCCTAAGTATCTCCCATGTGTACATGAGGTATACATGTTCTTAAACTTCTGACTGCTTATCTCTTGTTAATCTGTCTTTTATTACAGGGGGTTCTCAGCCAAGAACAATGAAGTACAGGTGTAACCGCATACAAACTTCATTTCTTTAAGACAGCTTTTTCCCTGATTCAAACAGTCTTTGCCTAATATAATGGCATTGTGACTCACTTGTTTTTTCTGCCCTTATCCTTCCACATTTGGATGCCCACTCCCTTAATCATTAAGCCTTAGGACATAAGTTCTGGCTCTTGACAACATCTTGGCTTTAGGTGTGTTTCAGCCCCAGGCACATATAGGTGGAACAGCCCCACCCATCAGGGGACCAGACAGGATGACATCTTGGCTGATTCCAGAACTGGACATGATGATCAATTACCCCAACTCGTCCAATTGGTAGCACCCACAACACAACCTCAACTTCCGTAGTTTCTGTGACCAATGATTTCCCCCTATGTAATCTTTCCCCTAGAGACACCCAGAGGGTCAGGTCTTTGAGTGGGTAGCTCACCTATATCTCCAGGACTTGGGACTCTCTAAAATAAGCCTTTACTTTCTTTGCTACAAAATCTGTACGCATCTCAATGGACTTAGATGCACGCAGGCAGAGGGACTCCTTTGCTCAAGTAACATACAGAAAAAATTTTTCCTCCCATATACGCGAAAGTCACTACTGACTCCCCCTCTCTCCCTCTCTCCCTCTCTCCCTCTATTTCTCTCTCTCTCCCATTCCCACCCCCCACAACAGTCTGCCATCCATTTTTATTAGTTCTATTAACAAATATCTACTCATCTCCCTTCTTGCCTCTGTTCTAGCTCAGGCTCTTGTTATCATTTCTTGCAAAGGTTACTGCAAAGATACTAAGAGCTTCTTTTCTGTCTCCCCTCCAAACTATTTTCTATATTGCATCTGAGTGATCTTTCTAAGATACAGATCTGTAACAGGATGAAATGCTTCTCTTCCATTTGACTCTTACCATAAATTCTAGCCTGCATTTCTCTAGGGCCTTCAAGCAAATAGCACTTATTGTAGACATGCTAATTGAGTAGAGGGATTCTGTAAAAACAGCCTCCTGAATAGGTGGGAAAAGATATGCAAAGCCATGATTGTTTATGAAAGATTTACAGGAATCTCAGGACTGGACTCAGATGAGCAGAAGTCTACAAAGTAGAAACACCAAATACCAACGGGGAACAATGAGATTCGGAGATTTCTCTCTTCCTTCGATCCCTTGTCTCGTCCATTTTCCCTTCTCTTGACATAAAAGAAGCTTGAATTCTGGACACTCTTAAGATGGATTTAGGCATTATTAGGTCTCCCATCTTCTTAGTTGGCACCTTCTTGACCAATAAATCTTTACTTATTCCAAACCCTGACATTCTGAGTCTTGGTCTTTCAAAGCATTGAACACACAGACCTTGAACTGGTAACAGACCTATCTTTCTTCCTATTATCTATCTATCTATCTATCTATCTATCTATCTATCTATCTATCTATCTATCTAGTGTTTACTTTGTGGCAAGCACTGTCATAGGTGTTTAGGATTCAATGGTGACCAAAACAAATAATGTGAAAGAGTTAGCCATGAAGATCTGGCTGAGGAGCCCTGTGGGCATTTCCTCCCTTCCCTCCCCTTCCTTTTTTCTTTTGTTAGGGGTTTATTTGACTTCTGTATTCTTAGTGTTCAGAAACTGGCAAATCGTAAGCACTCAGTCAATATTTGTGAAATGAATACATGAATACAGAATTGTAGGGAATGAAACACAATTTTATGTTGCTTGTGGAGGAAACTCCGGAGTTGGGCCTGCTTGAGTTGAAATCCCAGCCATGTCATTTCTTAGCTATGACACTTTGAGCAAGTTATTTAACTTCTCTGAGTCTAAGGTATTGGTGAAGATTAAGGATCTAGAGCACAGTAAAGTCCTTGACATCAATCAGTACTTATTAGGTATTGCCATTATTATCCTAACATCATATTATCCTAACGTCACATCCTGACATGCTTACTAGTGAAATAAGTTGTCTCTTGTTCCAGTCTTTCATCTAATGACATTCAGCAAATTGCCTCTCCAGGCATTTTCAAGGAAAAAAAGGAGGCCAAGGAGGCTGAAGCAAAAATGAGTGAGCACAGACAGATGGGATCACAGAGGATTTTAAGGACTTTTAGTGTTCACTCTGAATCAAACTAGAAGGCACTGGAGGGTTTTAAGCCGGAGAGTGACATGATCTGATTAAGCTTTTTAAAAGGTCACTCTGATTGTTGTACTGGGAGATGACGTTGGGGAGGAATGGGAAGGGAAGGGTGGAAGCGGGCAGACCAGTTAGGAAGCTACTGCAACACTGCAGGCAAGAGGCGATGGAGGTTTCCACAAGGGTAACAATGGTGAAGGGCTCTGGATAGATTTTGAAAGCAGAGCCAACAGGATATGATGTAAGATATAAGAGGAAGAGAGAAGTCAAGGATTATATTACGGCATTGGGCTTAAAAAAAAAAAATGGAAAGATGAAGATGCTATTAACTGAGATGGGGGAGACTGAGGGAGGGGATATGTGGGGTTTAGGGGAAATCGGAAGTTTAGAATAATAAACTTGAGAGGTCTACTTGGCATCTAAGTGAGAATGCCAAAGCTGGATGTATAAGCCTAGAGTTCAGGCAAGAGGTCAGGCCTGGAGACACAACAATGAAGCCAGCAGGTATGTTTGTACAGGTACCTCCAAGCATTTTACATATGCAAACTCATCTAATCCTCACAATGATGCCAGGGAGTAGTAGGAAATATATATCATCACTTCTTATTTCACAGATTGGGTAACTGAGGTAGACAGAGTCTAAATAACTTGCCTAAGGTCACCAAGGTAGTTTGTGGAAGAGCCATGATTTGAATTAAGGCATGTAAGTACCAGAATCCATGCTCTGAGACATAATGCTATACTGCAGATAATAAACTTGAGAGCCTTTAGCATATGAAGGATATTTAAAGCTATGAGTGCAGGTGAGATCACTAAGAGAATATGATAGTAAACAGATAGTCTGAGGAATCTGTTTAAGAAAATACGGGTGGGAGGAGGGAAATGGGTAGGAGCATAGACGAAGTAAGACTGGCCCTGAGTAGACAAGTACTGAAAATGAGCACTGGGCGCATGGAGGTTCACTCTACTTTGCCGTCTGTTTTGTGTGTGACTAAAATTTTCCATAATAAAAAGTGAAAAATGAAGACAGGGGCATGAGAAAAATTATCGAAAGAGACCAAGAAAAAGTGACAATGAGGCAGAAGAAAATCAGGAGTATGGTATCCCGGAAATCAAACGTTACAATTATCTATCGCTGGCTAACAAACTACCCCAAAACCACAGTTCAAAAAAACAGCAATCATTTATTCTGCTCATAAATCTGCAATTTGTGCAGGGCTCAGTGGGGACCTGTCATCTCTGCTCCTGCAATGTCAGCCAGGGTGACTCTCCTGGGCCTGAAGACCCATCTCAAAGGTGGCTTGCTCACATGGGTGGCAAGTTGCTGGCATCAGCTGGGAGCTCAGCCAGGGAGTCCAATCTTTATCTACACTCAATCCTCAGATTTACTGAAGATAAGTCGTGCAAACAAGAATTACTTGAAACTTCTTCAAGCATGTGCCTGACTCAGCTGACAAATGACCCTTCAAAGAACACTGAAAAAGATTCCACTGATGCTGGGATTGTTTCCTTTACAACAATTACTGGAAATGAGGAGAACACATTTGTCATCCAGGTCTTTATAACTGCCAGGAGAGCCCTACACTTTACAGTAAGAGGTATCTAAATTCTGTGGTCACAGCTCTTCCTTGGAACTTCTCCTTTGTAAAATACTTTAAATAGCTGCGAGAAGAGGGGAAAGAGGGTGAAAATATGTGTACAAATTCTTGTGTCTCTGACAAATAATAGGCAAATAGCAGAAACCAGATTTCCCCTGGTCTTCTTACCAATAATTCAAAATATTTCTGCTCATGAGTTTTTTGAAGATTTGCACCATGCATGGGCCAGGCAGTTGTTCATCATCATTCTAAGGCACTGACTGCCCTTGAATTTCACCAAAGTTCATTGAGAAATTTTAACACTGAGACTTATTTCCAAGACACTTTAAGACTTCAAATCGGGGAAGAGGTTGGAATGCCTAGGCTGCATCTCCCCTGAGTATACCTGGCAGGTATAGAAGGGCAGAGGACTGCTGATCCAGAGACAGGTGTGGGTTATCCCACATGCCGCTGAACCCTGTGGATTAAAAAGGGGCGCTGTAATAAATCAAAAGTGACCTTGCATCTCATTATAAACTCCCACCGGGGCAGGTTGCAGGGGGCAGTCATGGCCCAGGCCTGTAAAGTCTTGGGTAAACGGCCGAGCTTTGCCTTAAGCCAGCCCTGTCTGATGTTTTTGAGCGGTTAGGTTAACACACCCTTAAAATGCCAGGGGTAAATCTCTTTCCCAGACCCCTCGAAGGCAAAACCACCCTCAAGGGGGCACGTGACCCTGTTATTAGGTGTACCTGGCTTTCTCCCACCTTCATGTCATCTTCCTTAGTTCCCTCCTCGACTCCACGTGTATAAAACGAACTGCAAAACTGTCATTCTCCAGAGCATGTAAGATCTTGCTTCCCAGCACTGTTGTTAGTTTGGCTCAAATAAACTTTGATAAGAATTCTCTACAGATGTGGATGTTTCTTACGTCTACAACATACGCTGCTGGGACTGCTGGGCTGCTGCAGAGGGAGCAAGGAGGGAACAATGTCAAAACACCTGAGGACTGAAAGGAAAGTTTTGTTTGTAACTTTCACATTTCTGCTAGCTTGAAAATACAAAGGGTATCTGAAACCAGTGACTTCGTACATGTTTCCACCATGATATAGTCTTTCTGCAAGTTATGTCTGTGTTTATAATCTGAGAATAGGTTTGAACAAGCCGGTTCTCTCTGTGGTAAAATCTCTAAGGTCAGTTCTCAACAACAGGCACCCATCATTGACCCACGTTACTGGCCAAGAGTTGGAAGTGTTTCCTGAACACTTGGAGAACTGAAGTCTCAGGAGCAGGTACTAACCCTTTCCCCCTCTGCTTTCCATTAGTGTACCTCAGTCAAATTACAGTACGTTCATGCGGCACTTGGAGAACAAATTCTACTTCACTACCAGTACAAATACGCTTGGAGGTCTTTTCTTCCTTCACCTTTGCCCATCACTTGTCAGTGCTCTCTACCCTCTCTTTGTTTTCGAGGGGGGGCCCTGTCTCTTGACTTTCTTACTCAGAGATCATCTTTCCTTCTTCTGATTCTGTATTCCATTCTGACATGTGAGTATTTTTCCCACACCAAGCAATTCTGTAGCACCAGGGGGATGCCCTATAATTCAACTCAATTCTGATACTGTCTACCTGGAAACAGCATCAGATTCCACAAGTTAAGGGCTGATTCCTACAAAGCTGCCCCCACAACCCAACTTCGAATGTCAATCACAAGTCCAGGTTGCCCCTGTGCTTCTTATCCACAAGCTATAGATCAGAGATTCGAATGATCCCCTCCTTAGGTTTGACTAATTTGCTAACGCGGCTCACAGAACTCAGAGAAGCATTTTACTTACTAGATTACTGGTTGATCATAAAAGGACATAACTTTTTCCTTTCTTTTGATGATCTTTGAAAGTGACTCTGTATCTTGTTAAGATAATATCCTTTGTACCCTCTTTGAGGACACCTCTTAAGTCCATGGCATTATTTAATAATGCCAGAAATATTTATTGTTTGTCCCAAAAGAAACCTAACAAGACTTTTTAAAGAGTTTAATAACTTTATGATAAAAAATTTGGCCATATTGGAAACTGATATTCAAAGCCTCATAGGATTATTTCAGGCATTCTCCCCTAAGCTAAATGTACCAAGAGGAAAAGAAAATACCCCAACATAGGTGGATGGGTGTGTCAGTCCATTGATATCATGCAACTGGCAACTCAATTCTTTCAGGATCCTTGTTTTATAAATCTAGTCTTTTTAAGACCAGAGGTCTGGCTCTAGAAACTATGCAAAGTCCACTATTTATTTTTTACCAATTCCAAGACCTCCTCTATTTACCTCAAAGACTTGGAGGTAAATAGGAACAAAGGTCCTCCTTGGAATAACTTGCATTCATCTCCTGTGCCAACACTATATGTGTTGTAGACATGTGGTATTTTCTACCTCCAGATGGTATTGCCAAAATTAATTTGTAAAAAAGTTCTACTGAATTGGCTTAAAGAAAATTAAGTGCTTATATAAATTAAATTATCAAATATATAATAGAACCTAACCCAAATGAATTTCAGGTTCACATGATCTTGGAAATTATTTAGTATTAAATCTAGATTGAGTCTGATGGTTTAATTAAAATGGACCTGTGTTTAGAGTTAACAGAATTAAATCTAATACTTCTATTTAGGTTTACTAGAGGTCAAATAAGTTCATATTTTCTCTGTTACAAAATTTGTAAGAAAAATAAATCAGTATGATGAAATTTTTATAATCTAAACATAATTGTTAAGAACAAGTAAATTAAATTGATGTACGTAGGACAGAAAGTTTTTAAAAGGTGACCTTTTAAAATAGTTTCCCCAAATCTTTTCAGTAACCTGAAACCTTAAGTTTTGCTAAGATTAAGCTAAATGATGGAAATTTATTAAGTAACTAGATCATTAATAAAATACTAAAACATTAATTACTAAACACAGATTTAACCATGTTTGGCTTTTGTTTACAGAAGAACTAAAGATATTTGGGTCTATTAAACATATTTTGTGTCATGCCAAGACATTTTCGATGAGCAAGCCCATGTTTCCAGAAATTATAAAAGGCATTTATAAGTCTACCAGTCCACAGAATGTTAATGTGAAAGACAGAAAGAAATTGTTCACTTCTCAGTTTTCACTAGAAATTAAATATTTTTCAGGGTTAAGAATGCTAATATTTGTAATTTAAGCTAACAGAAACAATAAAGAAAACAACTCTGTATGCAAGGAAAGTGAGATGTGTATTTTTGGTAAAAGAAAGTATGAAGAATGAAAATGTATTTTGTTGTTCTTTTTTTGTGGGAAAAGTAAGTAATTTTGTCCTAAAGTGAAGCTGGTTATTTCAAAATGGGAAAGAGGAAAAACACAGGACAAAATCTGAATATAAAAAAGGAACTTGTAGCAGGTTTGTGGAAAAATAATCTTGGGAAAGAAATGTTATAGATGGTCAAGCTGGATAAGGATGAATAAATTTGTTATAAAGGTTCTAAAAATAAGCTTTAATATTAATGGTGCATTTATGTACAATTAAATTTCTTAATTTTCTTTCATCTGCTGAAAGGACAGTCTTCTTGGATTGTTGGTCTGCTCTTAATAAAAAATTGTCAACAAAGGTTTTCTTTACGTTTTAAGTTATCTGCCTGGGAAAAACAAAGCGCTTGTTTCTTGTCAAAATAATCACGTATGTTCTATATTGTCTTTATCAGGTCTTTGATTACTTAAGTAAACCTTGTCCTTTTGATATTTTTAATATTAAACTAAATTTTGCTCAGGACTATGTAACCTTCTAGATTTGCCTGTAAAATCTTTGTCACTTTGCTTAAATAGATAATTAAGTATTGTTTCATAGTAACCTATGATCCTATCTGGCCAAATATTTTAAAGTCTTTTGATATTTTTGACAAAATTCCCAAAATCAAATTCTAAATGAAGACTTTTTGACCTTGAACTAACTTTAGGATTTTATAGAGGATGTCTAGAACATCTCGAAAGATTTTTTCTCTGTTTATAAAAACGGAAACATTAAACTATTTAGGCATATCTGATATGTTACGTTACATGGTAAGTACTGTCAAATAAGAATACTAAGCTCTCTTTAGGTTGTATTTGTATTAGTATATCAATGTTCTAAAAAATGTATGAAATCTCTAAACTCCGATATGTCCTGGTATAATGTTATGTCATAATTCTAGTTATCTTAAAATGTTGCCTTTTACAGAAATAACCAAATGTCCTTGTCATTTCTATTATAATAAACTCTCATCTGATTTTTAACAATGGACATTTTTAAGTCTTTTGTCACTTACAGTTATTTTTTTTACTCAGATGCCTTTACAAAAGTATTCTGCTTGGTATGAAAGAAACTGCAGGTTCAGACATTTGGTGCATGTGCTTGGCTAAAGAACCAATCGGGTGAAACTACCACCTGTAAGATTTTGACTGAACACCTCTGAGTCAGAATCCTGCACAGGCGTGACAGATTATACCAGGTCCTCCTCACTATCCAAATGGCAGCCAAACTCCGAGCACGTGAACCTTGGACATACATCTCATAGATGGCTGTATAACGCCGAAGACCTCCAACTTAAATTAACTAGGAAGAGAAGTAGCTGACTTCCATGTAGACTGCTTCTGCTCAAGACAACAGATCAAGAATTCCTATTTTTGCTAAATACAAAATCTTTCTTTTCTTTCTTTCCTTACTCTGGCATTGGCCTCCAGAGATAATACCATTGCCTGTATCTCCCAGGCCATTGCTAAGAGGGTAGGTGACCTCTGAAATTTAGAACAACTTTTATTTCAGGCTAGGACAAAACCTAACTGACCCCTGGCTGGAATGGGCAAATGCAGCATTCTTTGTAGATGACGCCTGTAACAGTGCCACCTTAGTGGATGTGGAGTGTGTCCGACAGGGTTTATCTTTGTCCGTGGTGGTTCTTATTCTCCTTGGGCCTGTAATACCTAGATGGCAGGTAACTGGGCAATACCTCTTTGGTTATCTGTGTCCCTAACAGTTCTAGAATAAACCTACCAGGAGGCATTCCCTGGTTAGGGTGAGTACAAATGAGACGATAATCAGGAACCTCTCCTTAGCTCTGAAAATACTGCAAGGATCTGTTATTAAAGCAGTAGCCACTAAAAGATCCGTAGACTCTCCGACCAAAGTTGTTACTGATCATGGGATAGCCCTTGATTATCTGTTAGCTGAGCAAGGAGGTGTCTCAGCCATGGCCGACACTCCCTGCTCTGCCCTAGGTTAATACTTCTGGGGAAGCTGACATTCAGTTACAGGAGATCACTGAACAAGTTACCTGGCTTCAAGGGGTGACTTCTTCGAGGGGGTTTTTCTTTAATTGGTTTGGGTCTTGGGGACTATGGCTCTGAAGTCCACTCCAAACACTGGGAATTATCCTGCTTATAGTGACATAACAATCTCCCTGGGGCGTTGTACTCTCTCAAAAGTTTAAATGCATGTTCCCAGTCACAAATAATCTCCTTAAAACTAGAACACCAAGGAGGGAACAAAGACAAAGACTGACTAAAAAAATTTGTGAGTCTTAAGTCATGACCTGTGAATACCACAGAGATTCAGAAAAAGAAAAAAAAAACAAAACCCACAAAAGATCAACAAACACTGCAAGAACTACAGAGCAGTAGCTGAGAAAAGCACTAATGCCTTACATTTTGATTGTATCTCTTAGGCTGAGTTTGATCAAAAGGGGGGAATTGTTAAAAAGAAACAATAGACTCTAAAATGGAGTCACTTGTGCTAAACCTTACCAAGACTTAATACCAAGCCTGAGAGACGTTTAAGCCTCCCTCCAGGCGTGGACTTATAAGCCGATAGGTCTGGAATTTCCTGGTCAGCACTAGTGAGGTAATCTGCCCAATAAACCCCCCTGTCTGCCGGAAGGGCAGGTGACTATGCTTAAAATAAACCACTCTTCCAACTTTCTTGTCCCACTCTCTTTCTACCTATGAAAGCTTCCTTTTTGTACACCTCCTCGGAGCACCTTTCTGTTTACTAGGTGGGATGCTGCCTGATTCACGAATCATTCCATAAATCCAATTAGGTCTTTAAATTTAGTCAGTTGAATTTTATTTTTTTTAACAGATGTTTCCTCTCTGGGAAGATAACTCCAAGTCTCCAGGCTACAATAGGTTTCCCTCCCATGTGCTTCCTCTATCATACAGCACGTCGCAATAATAGTTACTATTATTTCACTCTTTCTTAATTTGTGTCCCTATTTCCTGGGCTCCCAGTACTCAACTGTGAGCATGTTAGAGCTATTCAAGAAAATGTTGAGTGAATGAATGAATTATAGCTCAATCATGGATTATAACATATATTACTTTCCCCCCCCTCCCCCAGTTCCAATTTGCTTCGCCCCCTCAGGTTGCTCAAAATCTAGCAAGGGAGACAGAAATATAACTAGATCATCCAAGTATAATAATTTCAAAAGATTCAGGGACCCCTCTCAGGCTTATCCAGAAATCCCATTTTAACAACCAATTAAATAATAAAGAAATGAATACACAGAGAGGAAAAATGAGAGAACATCATTATTTGGTGACATATAGAGTCAGAGCCTTATCAGAGCACTTGCTTTATACAATAAAGGTTGAAGAGTGCAGGGTCACGCCTGCCCTCCAGGCTGACAGTAATCCACTTTGGAGAAAAGTCACTGAACCAGTTTCAAATCCACCTAATCAAGGGCATGGTGAGGTACCTGGAAAAATACTTTGTCATACTTCTTCCTCTGCCCTCCTCCATCACCTCCAATCTACAAATCTCATAAACTTTGAAAAATTACATACTAGCTTATTATTCCTCTGGGCTTCATCTACACAAAGCCTCAAGAGACTCTTCTTGGGTGCTCTGGACATTTTCAGAGGGAAGTTTCCATCTGGTTCTCTGATCTTGCCTCCCTTAATAGGTTTCTCTACTTCACCAGGCCCTGCTTTCAGCAATCTAATTCACAGGCCATAGCTCTTCATTTCAACGCCTGCCCTTGACAACAGTCACCACTTACCTTCATCACAAGCCTCTTCTTCCACGTCAAGTTTTTTTTTAGCCCATCATCTCTTCCTCTACCCTAGATCAAGCCCACAGGACTGGGTGGAATTTTCCACCTTCACTTTATCAGCGCTGGATCTGGTCTCGCCTGTCTATAGTCTCACCCAGGTAGCAGCCTCTAGTCCAACTTGAAATAAAATCTCCGAAATCCCCATTTATTTTACATCTATGACCTCTGTCTGTAGTAAGAAAGAGTATTATACCAACATACAGCTTTAGGTCTGGGTTTCTACATCCTATTTCTCTTTGCAATTGGTGTGACCCCTGTGTGAGCTAACTGGCTCAATTGTTTAGAGCTGTCATTTCAAGCTTCTGTGAGTACAGAATTCAAATAAACTCTTAGTGCTGGCATGTAACACTTGAAATGTTCTGGCTGCTGTGGGTTTGGGAGTCCGGAGCCCTCTTTTTCTCTCGTTCCTATCGTCCTCAGGGTTGGAAACCCCCTCAGTTAGAGCACATTCTAATGATGCTCATGTGGTAAACACCATTGGGCCAGGTTTTGCCAGGAGTCATGCAATATCCCAGAAAGCAGCATGACAGTGGTTACGTGGGCCGACTCTGGAGGAAGACTGCTGGGGTTCAGGCCTCCACTCTCCCCTTCACTAGCTGCCACTTATTGGGCAATTTACTTAACTTCTCATCTGTAAGACAGGATCATAATGGTTCCTGCCTCTCTGTTTGTTAAGAGAATTAAATGAGTTCATAGGTGGAGAGAGCTTAGGAGAATGTCTAGCTGACCCAGAATGTCTAGCTGAAATATATTTGCTACTATTATCTTCCAAAATCATATCATTTCCCAGGAAGACCTAGGAGTGAAGTTTAAGTGACATAACAGAATCTATCTCGGAAAACAGCCTGTGGCCAGAAGTCATTACTGACCTCCTTGTGCATGAGATACCAGACTGTCCCTTTGCAAACCATGTCTTGCAGCACATGAAATGGTAGCTCAGAGCCCTACAATGGGATGCTGGCTTCCTCCAGCAGAGTGACTGGCTCTGCCAAAAAGTGTACCTCCTAAGGTTTACTACGGATTTGGGTCAAGTGAGAAATTATACACAGTGCACAGCTTCCCAACAAATATGGATTGGGCCATTTGATTACATTTGTAAATCTAAGGTTAATTGGGAGTTGAGTATGGCAATTCTAGGAAATAGGGTACTTGGCATGTTTATATATTTCTGAATCTGTCCCCTGTTTATAGCTACAAACATGCCATTAATTTATGATTCTCTTTCTATAGGTTTCACCAGAGTAACACAAATAAAGATTAGTCATTAAACCCAGAAGGAATTTGAAAGCAGGACATAAAATTTAAAGAAGGTTATGCACTGAGGAGGAAAAAATAATATAAGAAGTAAAGGCAACAGATAATTAGCTGCTAAATCTTCAGAAAAATGCATTTTTACAGGTTGTTTTTAATAATTCGTGCTATATTGTACTTTAATCTGTGGTCCTCCAAGCTAAGCTAAGTAACTCTCAGAGGAAGGAGGGGAGAGGCCTTTCTAAGTAGCGTAAATAGGTCTTTCAAATGAAAAATAAAAATCTGAATCTTTTTTCTCCCAAGTTTATATTTTCTTTATTACTTCTTGCACATCAAACCTGCAGGGAATATAGAGTGTAGATACCAACTCTACTTCCTGAATGCCTCGTTTCCCAACTAAAATCTGGAATGGAAAGATGGAGCCTGAGGTTCTTCAGGCTGCCTCTGAGTCAGACCCCTTCCTGCCCCAGCAGGAAATGTAGGAATAGCTCTGTCAGCATCGTCACGCCCATGCCTTCGATCAGAGCAGAAGGAATCGCTGGTAACATGGTCTACACTCCTTTAGCTTCAATTCTGAACTCCAAAAAGCCCGGAAGATAAAAGTGTTTTCCATAAATCTGGCACAAAATTTCACTTGATAGCAAAATTTGACCTTTTTGACATGTAGCTGAGTGTAGCCACTGTTGGTCACTCTGAGGGTGATGGTGCATACATTTAGTGGTGGGAATATGACTGTATTTGTTTACAGGATGCTGACCCAGAACCCACTAGAAATATTATATATAGGGATATATACCATTTTATCTTTCTAAAATATGAAAAATTTTGAATCCTGGGACATTTCTGGCCCTTTGGGTTTAGATGAAGGATGGTGGGCCTGCCCTAAGTTTCCTGGGTGGGAAGCAGTCTGAAAAAGCGCGCATTCTGCTCTGGCAGAAGGAAACGTGAATTGCAAATCTAGAAGGGTGATGTGCTTCAGATAGATGGGAATTCAAAGGCTGCTGTCGGTGTTACCTATCTCAGCCTGAGGAGCAGGAAACCGGTGCAGGCAGTGACAAAAAAATTAGTCACCGGCCATATTCTTGGACCGACTGCCCATCTGCTATCGCTGCCCACTAGTACAGGGTGAGGCCCGGGTGAGCACAAAGCAGAGCGCAGCGCCACACTTCCCCTCCGAGAACCCTTCTCTCGGGACCTGCTACAGTGCTCTCAGCAGCATCTTCGTGTCTCGCTCTTTCACATCTCTTTACTCGGAACATCTCCTCTTCCATTCCTACAAATACACAGTAATAGCCATGCAGAATTCACTGGTGGTGACAGCAGTACGTTTATGAAATCCAGAAAGCACAATATTAGTTTTATTCTAGCTATACTTGCTTTATTTATTTATTTGTTTTGTTTTGTTTATTTTTTTTATTCTGGATTCAGACTTCCTGGTTTCAAATTATGGCACCATCACTTCCTAGCTATGTGACTATAGATGAATTATTTCATTTCCTTGTGCCTCAGTTTTCTCAATCATAAAACAGGGATAACAGTACCTATCTCACGTAGTTGTTGAGAGGATTAAATGAGCGAATACTATCCTGACATCTTGAGTACCCCGTGAACGTAAGCTACTGTTATTTCTGCAGGTGTCTACCACTGTCTTCTAAATGAGCTCCAAAGCTGAAACTATGTTTTTCGCCATATTCGATTCCTTGTATCTAATTTCCTAAGATGGTACCATAAAGGCATTTGGTGGTTAATATTTATTTGCCAGATATAAAGATAAAGAAGAAGACAACAACATCATAAATAGATGCGCGATCAAAACCTCAGTATGAAGTTACAACCTGCTTTCATGATATTGACAACTAGCATTCTGGTGGTGTGCCCAGTTTCTTCCCTTCCCCTTTCCTCCTCTCACTAATTTGTTTTGAAACTAAGAAACAAAATGATAAGAGTATAATAAAACAGTTGATATACAAATTTCAAAATAAAACCATCAGGCAGGAACAAATTTCTAAGGAAGTCCGTCATACTCTATTCACATGTTTAGCTTCTGACTACCCATCCCTTAAACATTAATGCAAATAATATTAATCATAATGTCTAGCTAAGAATGCACTAAGAACAATTAATTCTGCATTAAATTGAACCCCAATTATTTAAGTACCATAACTAGAAAAGAAATCTTTCTAATGATTTATGGTTCCCTGCCAATTCACAAATTCAGTCAGACCTTGGAGTAGATACTCTTTGGCCTTTCCCAGGGCATCAAAGTTAACGCCTGTCTCAACTGGCATGTGGGTCACCTCCACCAGTGGGTTCATAATTGTGGGGTACATTTTCAGTGAGCCCACAGTTGTATTGGAGAAGCTGGGAACCCCATCTACTCACCCACTTTTCTCTCATCTCCTGAATTAATGTCAGGGCCGCTATGACCTTTTTTCTAGTTAGCCCTAACTAGACCAACTTATATTTGTCTCAGTCAAATTCACCTCCACCCTATTTTATTTTTCAAAAAAGTATTGACCAGAAAGAATGTCCAACCTAAGGTGAAGAAAAAAAGAAAAAAAAAAAGAGTCACAGCTAAATGTGGGTTTAAAGCTAAAGAGACTTGAGATTGAAAAACTGCCAGTTCTTACTGCTCACTTACTCACGAGGGTTTACAGCTCCTGAAATCATGCCAGGACTCTGAAAATGAAAGCTCGCAGTTAGAACGATGGCTCATGACAGCAGAGATCAGTCATGTGATAGGCCAAGCGTTTTCCGTCATTGCCTTCCTCAATGAGACAGGGCTCAGAAACAGAGGTTAATCGGTCAGATAGCATCCATGGAGGCTGAGGGCAGCAGAATCCAGCTGCAGCAATTAATCATTTAATTGCTTTCTGATTCACTTTAAATGTCTTTTTAAAAGATATTAAAGAAAAACATTATTGAATGGACATTTTAGACTACTTAATAAAGACCTAATATACCCTTTGTGAACCAGAGAATAAATAGATCTCAAGCCAACTCTGTTCAATGTTTTCTTGGGCAACATTTACTTACATAGAGGAAGGAGTGACAGAATCTCTGGCTGCAGCAGAAAAAAAATGCAGGTGGAAAAGTATGTAGAAAAAAAGCATGAATGTAAATAAAAATAGCTTTTTTTTTTTTGGCTAAAGGATGTGTGTCAGGGGTTGAAAGGAAAGTCTAGAAACATGCATACTAGGTTTTTAGAAGGCCTTGAATGCCAAGATAAAACAGCCTGAACTTGATCTATTGGGCCAGGGGTCTCCAACCAATACTGGTCCATGGCCTGTTAGGAACTGGGCTGCACGGCAGAAGGTGAGTGGCAGGCAAGCAAGCGAAGCTACATCCGTATCTGCAGCCACTCCCCAGAGCTAGCATCACCACCTCAGCCCCACAACAGATCATAAGGCACTAGATCCTCATAGGAGGACCCGCCCTGGTGCCAAAAAAGGTTGGGGACTGCTGCATTAGGCAACAGGAACCACTAAGGTTTCTGAGCAGAGGAACAGCTCAAGTAGGGCATGGCATGAATGGCAGGGTCCAGCAGCCCTGGGTTGTAACTCTAATGCTGACCCTTGTTAGCTGGCATCGGCACCATCAAAATCTTTTTGGAGCCTCCCAAGCTGTACTATGGAAGTAATTATGCCACTTCCAGAGTTATTGCAACATTAGAAAAACATACATGACACACCCAGAAAAACAGCACAGAAAAAATACCTATTAAGTAGGGGTAGCTGTTACTGCTGCTGTACTCTGGGTAGGAAGGTCAGAGGGGAAGAGATGGGAAAAGGGAGACCATAGAGGTCCAGGTAAGGGGTAGAGAAGCTGGACTAGACAGTGCGAGCAAGGAGAGCAGAAAAAGAAAACGAGACAGAATGCAAGGGACGTGACACGGCAGAATCCAAGGAAACGGAGACTAAGAAAGGTTAACTTGTCCAAAGCTATTTGACAATGACTGGACGCGACCAAGGGAAAAGAAGCCAAAGAGACTTCAAGAATTGAGCTGAGATAAGTACCACGCAAGTCAGAGAGACAAAAACTTCTACGAGGATCTAAAATAAATAATAAATGTAAAATAATGCCAAACACTGAGCTTGGATTTCTAGAATGACTACGGAAATAACCAATTCTTCTTTCTGCAATGATCCCACCTGAATTCCTAACAATAAGAGCTGCCCTGAGAACAATCTTCACATCCACGGGGCCAGTAATTCGGGCTATGACATCAGTACTCAGCACTGTCTTCTTCCCACACCTTCTCCATTGCTCACTTCCTCAGTCACCTCCACCACAGATGTCCCCACCACTGCCTCAGGCATTTCCCACAAGCTTCACTGTCCTCACTCACTTTATGATCCTCTCAGCACGAATAAGTGCTGATGCTCTCCTCAGGCTAGAAATGCCTTCCACAGACTCGCCTGCTTGGGTAACAGGTAGAGAAATACCTGGCACTTCAGAACAGCCAGACAGCACCTAATAACTCAGTGCCCCTGACATTTTCATTACACACCACGTTAGAAGTTTCTTCAGGAAGCAGCCTTAATAATTTTGCACCACTCTGCTCAGTGGGGATTAATATTACGTACTTACACTTAGGGGGCTGCAGCCCCTCACCCAATACAAGCTTCTGTCCTCGTCTGGGTCGTTGTGGTTTTAGCAGTGTCAGCTCCATATAATTCACAAAGGAATCAACCCACAGACACTTGCATGAGCCTGCCAGGACAGCAGGGGAAACTTTACAGCGTATATAAATGGACTTTAATATTGCAGTATACCTTTTGGGACGTATGTCTAATTTGTTAGAACAGGCAGAAAAGCTGACAAGCCACTTTGCGCCTTCTCGGAGGCCTCTGCAGTGCGCAGGCTGCCCTGGAGAAGCACAGAGTTGCACGCCTCGGGCTCAAGGCCCCTGGCTCACCGCCCCTGGCTCATGGCCCCTGGCTCTCCCCACAGGAGCGCTCCTAGCCCAGCCTGCTCTGCAGCTCTGGGCCGCCCCGAGAAGACTACGCAAGTGTGTTCCTGAGGAGCTTTCCTCTTCTTCCACCAGAGCTGTCCGTCCTCAACATCACTAAGAAAACACTGTGATTTAATATTATTTTATCATTAACTTCAGCACAAATGTCATGCTGACTTACCTCTGATTAGCGATGGTGCACTTTCTGTGCACTCTGACCGCCTCCAGAATAACAGAATCAATACAGTGTTTCGTAGGCAAAAATGTTTTATGCTTTACAGAGGGAAGTGAGACTTGGGGAGGTGGTTGGTGATCATGTGAAATTAAAGGTTATTTAGAAGCCAAGTCATCATAGATAAGAAAGTGTTCCTTCTCAGTTCTTCACAGTATTCCTAATCTGGGAACATTTAGCACAGGGCACTAAATGGGGTCTTCCCATGGTCGAGTCTCCCATGGTGTGCCAGTGTTTCTCTTTCCACATCACTCTCGGTTCAGAGGAGGAGACCCCGACATGCATGGTTAAGGTTTCCACTTCTTTATCTCTGTGTATCAGAGTAATATTAATGATAAATATCTAATATTCACTGAGTGCTACTACTTATTTCTGTTTTATTTCTTTGTCACCAGTCTGTGAGATATGGCTTTATTATCACTCCCATTTCACAGATGAAAAAACTGAGCCTTAGAGGATTAACTGAGGCTAGATAGCTGGCAACTAGGAAAATCAGAACTCTAATATAGCTCTTTTTTATAGTAGTCAGAATTAAAAGTCATTATAACTCACTGGAATAATGGCGTCCAAAAATGACTCCTTACTCTATGAAAGGAACACAGCTAATCAATCACTAGATGGGGGAGTGAGGTGACGAAGAGGAGAATGTCCATTCCTCATGGTATCTATGATCTAACTGGGTAGGCAAGCCCTAAATACATGCAATGTATACATTTAGATGATATCAGAAACAGCACTGGTAATGAGATTCATTACCAATTTAGCAATAAAGATCAAAAGTGCCAGAGTGAGTAAGGTGAGGGAGGCTTCTCTCCAAACAGGAGGAGTCAGGGAAGGCGAGGGGAGAGAGGAGACCTGAGTGGTACCTGACAGAGGGGTAGCACTCAGTGAGGCTGGAGATGACTGGAAATTGGAAGAAGCATCCAGGGAAAGTGGGCAGGATCGCTAGCTAGTGTAGGCGACAGGTTTCCACAGACCAGCGTCGGTCACTGATTCCAGTGCGGCATGAGCCCAGACAGTTAAAGCACAGTGACACGGTGTTACAGGCTAAACTGTGTCCTCCTAAAATTCACATGCTGAAGCCCTAACCCCCAATGTGGCGATATTTGGAGATAAAGCCCGAAAAGAGATAATTCGGGTTACACAAGATCATATGGGTAGGCCCCTAATCTACGTTCTTGTAAGGAGAGGAAGAGACACCAGAGATGCTCAAGGACAGAAAAGACCATGTCGAGGACAGAGTGAGATGGCAGTCATCTGCAAGCTAAGGAGAAACCTAACCTGTCAACACTTTGATCCTGGACTTGCAGTCTCCAGAACTGTAGCAGAATAAATTTCTGTTTAAACCACCCAGTCTGTGGTATTTTGTCACGGCAGCCCCAGTAGACTAACACACGCACCTTCAGGTGTTCCACATAGAACCTCCCTACTCTGGCAGGACATGCTAGCCCTCCCCTATGCTGCCCTTGATCCTAACTGCCTTAGAGGACTTGAAACCTGGAGCAGATTTCTCAGCTGCTGGGCTCTTCCATTTGGTCATCGTGAAGACCTCTGCTGGAATGCTTAGACCTCAGAAACAAGCTGAAGATCTACGGCAGTGCATTTGAAGTCCCCTCTGCTTAGCGACACTGTCCCCATTCCTTGGCCGACAGATATGAGATTATACTGTGCATGTTGAGTAGGCAACAGCAGCCGCAAGCAACTTACCACGCAAATTTAACTACATCCTGTTCAAGTGTTCCCTGACCAGGAGCATGGATGGCAGCCACAATGTGGTAAATGCTGGTGAATGTTCAGCACCCAGTTCTTGGGGGTGGGAGGAGTCCTGATTTGCAGCACTGGCCCATATGCATGACAAAAATATCTCCTGCTACAGCTGATTTCAAGCTACCAACATGAAGTCACCGGGCCACAGAGGTGGGAAGGAATGCCCATAGCTGGCTCTCTCAGCTGGCACCACCCACCTCCAGCACGTCCGGTTACTGGAAAGTTTCTAACACTTACTGTTATTTCTGTACTTACCTCCTTGTAGAAGGCAGATCACACTTGCTATAATACCTAAATTCTCTAAGTGTAAGAGCCCCCAAAGAGTAACCCAAAGTCCATTAGCTCACTATTTTTATTAGGATAAACCCTGGATCCACTATGTTCTAAGAAAACATTTTCAGAAAGGGCCTGTGGACCTAAAAGCAGCTATGAAAAAAAATGTCAGGAACTTAGCTCTTGTCTTTTTTCTCCCCCACCATCTAGAAATATTATCTCGAAAACCTTCTTCCTGTCTCCTCCCTTACTTTCCCTTCCTCCTGTCTCCCGCTCCTCAAGGATGGCTCTTCCATCTTCTTTGCTTCTCTTCAACATCGTAGTCGAGCACGACCTTTCCAATGGTCCACTCTCTTTCTCCTACGACTTAGCTTTCCTGTGGAGATGGACCCTAGTCTTTGCTAAAAGGAGCAATGAGGGGATAAACCCACTCGGGCAACTCAAGGGTAAACCCAAAGCAGCCAGCAGATTTAAAAGGCCTGCAGGATTAAAGACAGATAACGGAGAGCAACATTAGCCCTCTTTATCCTTGCTTTCCCAGAACCAATTCAGCTTTTTTCTTTTTCTTTTTTTTTTTTTCAAACACAGAGCCAGCCATTAGAAGAGCCAAAGCCTGTGGCATACAGACAAGGAATAAATGGCTACTGGAGTGGGAGTGACTAGCACTGAAGTCCAGACAAGAAGTAGTTAGGGCTGACCTTAGGAAGCGGCCAAAAGAATAGAAACAAAAACACAAATACAAACACAAGCCATGAAGCCGTATTCTGAAGTAAAATCAACAAGATTGGGCCACTGATTAGAGACGGAACGGCAAGGGAGGAAGATGGCGCCAGGCTTTGAACAATGACTGCCCAGATGAGTCATCCTGGAGCTCAGCTCCAGTTGGGTTTCTCAAACGAGAAAAAGCCTTTGATGGCTCCAAGCCCACTGCACACACAATGAAGTTTAAATTCCTATATAAGGACTGCCACGACTTTGCACTAAGTTAACAGCAATTAACTTAGTGCAAAATGGACTCATTCGTTCATTCGGCAAACATTTATTAAGCAGCTACTATGTATTATGCTGGATCAGGGAATCAAAAACGGGAAAAGGGCACAGTTCCTGTCTTTGAGAAGTTCTGAGCCTAAAGGGGGTAGGGTAACCTTCAAATAAATCAATATACATATGTGCAAGCTCTGTTCATGATGTTCTCTTCATCTGAAATCCTTTCTGTTAATATCGAGTGCCCACCACAGGCCAGAGACTGCTCTTGACCCCAAAGACCCAGTCAAATTATTTCTACTCATTTCCCAATCAGACCTGTAGATCTATTGATCTGAGATTGTCTGCACTGACAGCTGAGGCCAAAGGGAGCCTCATAGGGGAAAGACTAAAGAAGAAGACGAGACCCAACGACACTCTTGGAGCCTGTGGCCTGTAGTTCAAGGACTGGGAAAAAAGAGAAGAGCCAGAAGTACCCAAAGGAGTAACCAGAGAGAGAAGAAAAAAACAAGTGAGTCACAGGACCCAGGACTGGAGAGTTTCAAGAATAAAGAGAACCTGAACTGAGTTCAATGTAGCTGAAGGCTCCTGGTGAGAAGAGTGAGAAAGGCAGCACACAGCCACTCAGCCCAGGTGACTGATGGCGATGACTAAGGAACAGGCTGAGGGGAGGAAGTTTGTGGAGAAGGACAATCTAAAGATGCACAACGGAGCCAGGGGACTCTGCAGCTGGAACTGGGCGGGCACAGAATCCACGGGCTCACGCGGAAAGGTTGGCCTTCTTTCCCCAAGATGAGAAAGAGGAAAGGACAGGTAAATATGCAGAGATACGGAATCAAGGGAGGTCATAAAGACCCCGGAGGGTTTGAAGTCAGACAGTCCCATGTCTGAATCTCAGTTTTGCCACTTCCTGTACCCTATCAGGCAAGTTGCTCAAACTTTCCAATCCTTAGATTCTTCATCTATAACATGGGTAAAGTAACACCTTCCCCATACAGCTGTTGTGAGAACACACTGAGAAAACGTATGTGCCACCAGTTCCCCCTTGCCTGATCAGTCTAAAGTCATATGGGGGTCACACGAATAAATCCCACTGCCCTTGCCTTTATCTGCTCAAACCGGACTGTGGCCTTTTGCAAAATTCTCTTGAAAAAGTGCTCAGCAACAAGTGAGCCCATCTCACTGAGCTCCCGTGGGTCAGCCAGGCGACTGCTATCCCCAAACTGCTGCAGCCGAGGCTCTGGAACAAACAGGATGCTAAATCCCAACATGCTGCCTTGTGCTACAGAGTTCTGCTGATGCGGCCTTTTCAGCTTGGACTTAAAGCATTTCTCTGATGCCCCTCCCCGACACCCTATCAGTCTCAGTCAGGGCCTGGACAGAATCTCAAGTGACAGGCATTATGCTAAACCTAGCATAAGCTCTCCTCTCTCACAACCAGCTTTGAGTCAGGCTCTGGGGTCTCTCCATCCTTCATATTGGCACAGCTTTAGTAGGATCGCCCCATTAATTTGTTAGATACCTCCTGATATGTATCAGTCCCAATCTAGATTACAAGAGACCCTGGCACACAGCAGGGGCTCAGTAAAAGTTCCCTTGCCCCTTCATCCAGGACCAGGGTTTTACTTAGACTTCCAGTTTGGGACGCCCCTTCTCTCACCCTCACACCCAGGTTTGACCCGGATGCATAAAGACTTGGTTATACATATAGTGGCAAGTTCGTAAATGTTTAGCAAACAGCTCTCTGGGAGAAGAAGCCTGAATTTGTAGTGTTTGTTTGCCAATTCTCATGGTGTAAACACTCCACCATGGCTGATTTCAGTCTCCCAACATGACATCAACCACCTTGCAAAATTCCTTAACATTTAACAACCTGTTCTCCCGAGCTGGTTGAGCTGTCTCTGGCATACTACTTGACAAGTTACCTAGAAGTCTTGGCCAGTAGAGAGCTGAAGCAGCTCTAAAGTTTACGTCCATTTAATAAAGTCCCATGCATATCCAGCTACTGCTCTCTTAAGACAACATCCCACCCCAACTGCACTGCCATGGCGACAAATTGCAAAGGCATCGAGTCTCACTTATGGATCTTCACTATTTTCACACAGTTTGGGAAAGGATTGTATTTAAATGGCGTTTTGGCATTTTGAAGGAAACAGACACACCCTGACGGGTGAAATCTCGGGGATGATCAGTGAACAAAAACACTGTCACCAAGTAAGTAAACAGTGACAAGTTTATAAGATGCTGTTGGCAGTAGCTGGATTTCTCAGTGCTGAACACTTGAGTTGGGCATGGTGGGAGCGGCTGGTTAGCCATTTGTCAGGCAAAGTCAAAACAGCCCTCCAGCTACAGCACAGACGGCAGACTGCAGCTTGTCAGCATTTTATTTATGACTCTTAATTAGCAAGCAAAGAAGGAGGGAAGAAGTTCCCAGCTTGGGATATACATACTTGTACATATATATTTTGCCCAGAAATAAAAATCTTTGTCAAAATAATTTAAATTCCCACAACTTTGAGAGGTAGATATTATAATTTATGTTTTAAAGACAAGATACTCCATCCCACAAGGTAAGTATAATTATCCTAATTTTACCAATGAAGGTTCAGAGAGGCTGAGTGATTTTTCCAAGGTAACACAGCTAGAACATGGCAGAGCCGAGACTAACAATCTTCAGATGCTAATGCAGAGGCTCTTTCAATCACACTGTGGCCGGCTCTTACCTGGCATTCATAGTGACAGTTCACTGACTTTGCTTTAAAGAGAGTTGACAACCGAACTTAGTACTTTTGTGAATAAACTTCTTGTCCAATTGGTCCTTTAGAGGGAGGGGAATTTCTGAGTGAGTGAGGAACACAGGATGACTGAGTGAGTGACATCAAATCCCTGTCTGCTTCTGAAGACCTGGGATCTTGCTTTGCGACTGACAGAGTCTAATAGGGCATAGGGCAGGGAATAAAGAGTGATCCCCATAGCCTATGAGTCCCAAGTGACTCTGCTCTACAGAGAAGGAGTCTTTGAGCTGCTGGGCCTTCGGGTGACCGTGAGGGACAGGAAGCATCAGAAGCATGAGCAGACCTGGCTACTACAAACACACCATATTTGCAGATGCCTTTTAGAAAGGGTTTCACTGATTACTTCTGATCACTGATTTGACCAAAAAAACAAAAACAAAAACAAAAAAACCTGATATTGCCATAATACAGAAAAGAACATTTCTGTTGACGTAAATCATCTTTATTACAGGCTGTTTTTGTTTTTTAATTCCTGCGAAACCAAAGGACAAAGTGCATCTATTTATTCTCAAGGGTTCCAGGCCTCACTGAAGAATGAACTAGAAGGCAGCAACTTCCCGGCTCCCTGAGGGGATGTGGTCGGCACTGAGGAGGCCACCAGGACTTCCGGTTCCCTTCTCTTACAGGGACACGGAAGGACTGTACTTCTCCATCTCAGAGAAGTTAAGCATGGCCATGCGACTTGCTTTGGCCAATGAAATATGGTCAAATATAATGTGTGTCCCTTCTGGATGGAAGCATCAGTTAAGAATTAGTTAACTACACTCGCTTCCTCTGCAGCAGAGATCCCAGCAGCACACGCTGAGGTGACAGACTGTCTGCCAATTGGGTCCTAGAGTCATTCTGTGAGGCAGAATCGCCACTGAGTTTTGGAAGCTGTTGTTACCACAGCATAACCTCACCTATCCTACTAGGAGAGGAGGTGGGTGAGGGTGTTAACTAAGAGGAAAGCACAGGGTAAGAAGTCAAAGGCTGAAGGCTCCGAGATGTTTGAATCCCACTGGAAACTTGGGGCTCTGAGCACCAGAAAACATTGCCTCGGGGCCACGTTGCCCTGAAGTGAGCAAGAGGGTGGAAGCTAGAAAGTCGGTGAAAATGAATCTGTCCCCTCAGGTTTCCAAACAGATGACTAGAAAGGATCTAGACTCCCTGGAGCCTAATAATAAATCTGAACTGAACATGGCAGTGAAATCGAGTCAAATCAGCTCCACCAATATCCACGGAGTGCCTACTCCTGCATAACACTGTGTTTAGGAAGTGCTTAGGGGTACAGAAGCCCTTCTTTCTTTCAGTCTAATTAAACAGCACAAACTTAACATCAAGAAACATTAAATAATATGTATACTTTTGAAGTTCAGATATAAATGACAAATGTGATGCCACGAAGCAGTATAATTAGTGACCAAATTTACCACATACAAAAATCCCTATACATGTAGTGAAGGGGTCGATCACCACTGAAAACCTAACTACAGTTTGCTCCCTGCTTCACCTTCACGTCCACAAGTGACATATCCCCATCAAGACCTTATGGCTGAGACTGGCCACGAGTGGAAGAAACGGAGGGGATGTTCAGGCTTTTGACACAAGCGGCAGATGAAGAAAGAGCTCCTCAAGTTCCTGGCAGCTCAATTGGAAGTAACCAAGAGCAAATAAGCTGCCTCGTGGGGCCTGCCTCGCCTTGCCACATGCCCTGGGTATAATGGTGAAAGGGCTCGAGGAAGGCCAAGGCCAAAGCAAGAAGCTGCAGCAGCTGCCATATCCCGTGTGCCCCCCTCGACCCTGCTCCAGATGGCTTGGCTGTCACAACCAGGGATGCCGCCAACTCACTGGGCAACAGGTAAGTCGCTCATTGCTGCATATGTTATGGCACCTAGAGGTAGCACTGAGAATCTGTCTTTGGACTGAAATATAAGTCAGATCTTATTGAGGAAGACCTGATTATAACAAGGAGACTGGTACCTAATCCAACCACTCCCTCCCCGAGCCTAGCCCAAACAAACCTGTGCTGTGCAAAGCTGCATGACATCATGGTTCACAGGAAGGTTCTGTACCCCTTTCTCCGAGCCTCTGGAATCACTGAAGGTTGACTGTAAATTGCCACCTTTAGGGGCACTCTCCAAGTCGCATGACTGAATTCCTGCAAAGAAGAAAAGAGGTAAAGAGTTCACAGAGTTTGAGCAGCCACCAAGACAGCAGTGCCCTGACGCAGTGCCCTGACGCCGGACTGCGCAGCATCAGTGAGTCGGAGGGAACGCTGCTCTTCCTTTGTATGTAGAAAGGGGCAAAATGTTAGTGCCTTCCAGATACACAGCCCTCCTGAAGGAAATGGTGGGCCCGCTGTCCAGACGGGCAGCACCCTGGGCAAGTCTTTAATAAAGGCGACTCGGGACTGCCAGTCGTCGTGTGGCTCATCCCCAGGGAGGTGGTCTGGCCTGCAAAGCTCCGTGCAGACAGGGACTATGTGACCACGTGATTAACTGAGCCGATAAGTCTCAGTTTCTCTCTCCCTCTCTCCCCGTACATCCCTCTCTCTGTCCCCTTCTCTTTATGGAAATTAAATGGGGAATTCAAGGAGGATAGTCATTGAGTTGTTAGTGAAAACTGATATATATATACAAAGGACATGTGCCATGGGACAGAGGGTATGAGAGTGCCAAAATCAAGACTAAGCTGAAGAAATGAGCTAATTGAAAGGTGTACATAGCTGCAAGCTGAGCCAAGTTGGTGGCAGCAGCTTTGGACACAGAGGGCAAGTGCCTATGGTGGACAGCATGGGGGTTGTAACTCCCACAGCTAAGTTGCACCAGACTCCCCAGTTGCAGCTTCCTAGGCCTCCTCAAGACCAGTTTCCCACAAGAGTCCCGTCTCCTGTATCCTGCCAATCAACCCCATTGGCAAAGCTGCCTCAGCGTGTCCTAGGTCTTGCCCTCAGTCTGCCTAGCATTCATGCTGAGGACCAGGCTCTGCAGATTCCTGCATGCTGGCTAGTCTACACCAGCTCTGATGCGCCCTCAGTCATTATCGCCAGATGCTTTTCATCCCAGGCATTTCACACTTAGCATGTCAGGCTATAGTGTTACCATTTGTGCAGGTTTTGATGTTTCGGTCTCAACAGCTCTTTGTTTTGTGGAGTATTTTTAGCATGAAATGGGGGAGGGAGCTGGAAGAATGACCAGAGAAAAGAACAGCTCTGGGTGGGGACAGTGTCACATTCTCAATGTGTTAAGAGCCTCACGTATATACATGCTCCAAAAAGTGATTGTTGACGATGCTGCCTTAATCCCACCTTCCTGTGTTTATAAAGACAAGTACAGACAATTGAAAATGAGGTCTCAGGGGATCCTTGACGACTGAAACTCTTCCTCCCTCAGGAAGTGAACCAGGGAACATGTAAGTGATCATAGAAAGACACCACATAGGACAGAAGATTTCAGGAAAAGAGAGAAAGAGAGGGAGGGAGGGGTGTTGTGGGGGGAGACAGAGATAGAGAGAGAAAGATAGAGAGAGGGAGGGAGGGAGGAAAAGAGGGAGGGACGGAGGGAAGGAGGAAGGAAAGAGAGAGAGAGAGAGGAAGAGGAGAGAGAGAGGGAGAGGAGAGAGAGAGGGAGAGGAGAGAGAGAGAGGGAGAGAGAGGGAGAGAGAGGGAGAGACCTTTTCAAATCCATTTAAAACAATCCGTGCAGCTGTTTCCTGAACTCTCCGGAAGAACTGAGATGCAAAATGCTATACCGCCCCTCCATCACTCCCCCACCCCCGCCCTGCAAACTGGCTTTCAGGTGACGCAATGATGAGACCTCTGCGGTGAGGTCTGTCTGGAGGGATGCAGCCAGCCAACAGAGCATGGGGTGCTGCCACCTCTTGGACGTTCACAGCCAAAGCAAGTCTCTGTCCCAGAAAGGATGTATTTCAGTGGTATTATGAAATGTGAACGGGCAATCTGTTCTGAAATAATTGCTCAGTGTGTTGGCCTCCTTTTCTGTTTTAGAATTTCAAAGGCATTATAGGCCGAAAGCAGTGCCAGCCTGTTAGTGGCACCTACACTGATTAGATCTAGCCCATCACAACCACAGCTACACAAAAGCTCTTTTTCTCAATTAATAAAATGCAATCAATGGTATCATTGAAAAACTCCTGCCACTTTAATTTAGAGCTATTTAGAGCTTCAATTTAGAGCTGTGTGCAAATTTTAGGATATGCATTTTTTAGCTGACATGATTAACAGCACCTAATTTCTGGGATACGCCCAAATTTCTCTCTCTCTCTCTCTCTCTCTCTCTCTCTCTCTCTCTCTCTCTCTCTCTCTCTCTCACACACACACACACACACACACACACACACACACACACACACACACACTCATTCACACACGTGCAACCCAGTTCAGTTCCAGTTATTCAGTGTCTCTCTTGCCTGTGGAAAACTTGATATGTCCACGCTGGAAATATCTAGGGTGCTCTGAAGCAGGATACAAATTTTAAGGCCTTTATTACACGATGGTCCGTTTGAAATATTTATATTGATCGGCCCAGTTCCTGAGAGGAAATAGGTTGTTTCTCTTATTCTCTCAGGTACAGGTCATCTGAGCAGTTGGGTTGTCATTTTTCTAATCTCTGCATTTCCCTAAGGATAGTGAGAGGATGATTTAAACGGCAACATTAGCTGCTTTAGGCTAGATTTTCAAAGCTACACCAAGAGAGTTAAAAGCGCAAATCCTGTTATTGTTACAGGATTAATGCACAGAAGTCCCAGAATACCACTTTGGAAATGTAGCCAAGGAATATTATTTTAATGTACTCTATGTTATTTTTAGACTCAGCTATAGCCCAATTATCAGCTGGCGCATCAAAAATGAGACAAGACAGATAGCTTTCTTTAATCCAAAATTCTAATGAGGTTTTTGGTGTTTGTGTTTTCTTGCCACTAAGAAATCTGGATATTTGGGAGGAAAAAAGTGAAAAACAGAGACTAGAGCAGCTACCTCCTACCTGCTCTGTTGCTATAGAGGCTGCTACTTAGAGTACTGGTTCTACAGACTATTTTAGCATAGTTCTCCCCTCCCCTCCAGGAGAGGCAGGTGATACAAAAAAAAAAAAAAAGGTATTGAATCATGGGAACCTGTTGACCACACCATAAAAAGCTATAAATCAACCGCAGCATAGTTAATGATTTCAAGGCAGCAAGTCAGGGTTCCTGCCATCCATCATTTCTATTTCTGCTTTTCACATCTTAGATTGTTGTTCAAAAATAACTATCTGTAAAAGGTCTTCCAGTTGGAGTAACTTTGCTTCCAAGTTGCCCTGTGGGCATCAACCAACAGTTATTGCTTCTCTAGCTTCCTGCTGCTGGGTTTTATTAAACTGGACTTGTCTTTCCTTCTGGCCTCTGAGTAACTGTCTATGTGGTTGGAGATGACCACATCACTGTCTCTGGGCTACATCCAGTCTGAGAGATGCTGGACTCCAGAAGAGCTCTCACCTTTGCACTAGTCAAAAAATACTCTGCATCAGCAGCTCCTCTAACTTTCAAATCCCAGAGTATCTTCTGTTATCTCACAAGGTGCGGTATGTTTCTAAAAAGGGCAAGCTTGCTAGCACAGATCTGTTTCTGTGTGGGTTTCACTTGGTCAGTACAGAGGGCTTCACCTGGAACTCTCCGATCGGTCACCAACGATTCACAGACCCCAGAGCCAGCTCAGCAAACAGAATTGAACCTTTGTGCCACCAGTGACCACTGGCTATGACCCTGATTTTTAGAGCTGTTGTGAGAAGGATTAAATAAGCAACATTCTAAGAAGCACTTAGCACAGCACGTGGCACCTTGCCGGCTCCCCTGAGTTAAGGAAGCAGCAGCACCAATGTTTTCTAAAATTCGTCTTCTATATTTATGTGCATTTTTCAATTTACAAAATTATTTTTGCACATTATCTCATCAGCAATACAGTGAAGAGGCTCGTTAATGCCTGTGGTGGGTAATCGATGTGGGTTTAATGTGGAGCTAACTCAAGTTACATGACGGCTTTTCCTGTGCAGTTCCTATACAGAGGGTGAGGTAGAAGCAGGACTGAAATGAAATTCTGCATTTCAGTTTCTGGGGCATTGTTCATTTCAAAACTGCTATTCATATGAGTTTTTTCATCTCTGAAATTGAAGTGACTAGATCCTAGACACTCCAAAACCAGAGAGCGCTCCCAGTTACGTATCTGAAACATTTGTAAATAGATTATTAGTCATTCTTATGAATATTTCCTATTGGTATAACAATAAGTTAAGCACTGTATTTATACTTTATGACTAGTTCCCTCTATCAAGGAACACATGCTTGTGTACACCTATATTTTATCAAGAATAAAAACTTATTAGCACTTAGCGCAGTAGCACACCTAATATCTTGTGATTCTACATAGTCATGGAATAAATACATAAATGAACACTATGAATCACTGAAGATGAATTTCAGTATCAATAGATGCAAGGAGAAGAGGCTAAGAACTTGTTGCCCAATCTATAAAATGGGAGATGAGCACTGCACTGGACAATTACTACCCGGATAAAGTGAGACAAGTACGTGAAGGACTGTGGTGGGCAATGTTCAAAATAGCTCCCAACGAGCCTTGACTCTTGGTTTTTACGTCTCGTGTCATCCCCTGCCCTTAAGTGTGAACTGGCAACACACTTCTGACTGGTAAGATATGGCAGAAACGATGGGCTGTCACTTCAGTGATTAGTCACAAAAGACTGTGACTTCATCTGGCAGCACTCTCACCTTTGCGATGCTCGCATGGCGGGAGATGAGGCAGACCTCAACCAACAGCTGGTGAGGGACCGAGGCCTCAGCCCAACAGCCCACGGGACATTGCCAAAACCACAGGAGTGAAAGCGGATGCTTCCCTAGAAGCCTTGTGATGACCACAGCCCTGGGTAACAACTTGACTGTAGCCTGTGAGAGACCTTGAAGCTGAGGACCCAGTCAAGCCACATGAGGACTCCTGACCCATAGAAACTGGGAGATAATAAATGTTGTTTTAAGGCAATTTTGGTTTGGGGGATAATCTGTTATGCTGCAGCAAGAAGTAACTAATACAAGGACCTGTCCCACCATGGCCATTTTAAAGTACGTGATATACAGAAGCCATTTCATTTTATAGTGGGGCTATGAATTACAGTGGGCTTATCTACAAGACTAGAGTTTTTAAAGCCAGCAAAGAGAATTGCAGAATTGCCTTCACTATGGGGAAGAGCTAACTAGTTAGTCCATGGAAGGGAATGACCGGGATCCATTCTACTGGCCATCTCCTCAGCTAACACCAGGGATCAATCCTGTATGACGACTAGCATCAAGCAGCAGTGATGAAGAGATGTCTTCAATTACACAACTGGCAGCAAAGATGCAGTTAAAATCATCAGGGGCTGAAACAGCAGCGGAAACTGGTGTCTGGTGTGAGCCCTGGCCTTGCAGAAACTAAGCAATTCCCTCAGAAGTCCTATTTTGAACTGTTCTCATCGCCTGCTGCAGACAGTTGGCTCTTAATCCATTTTATAGAAGCACTTTCTGTTCCTTGGATAAAAGGAAGTGCATAAATTTCAAGTGCCATATTACCATACATGCATGGTTCTGTTTGGGCACAAGCACGTTGTTCTTGTCATAAATTCTGACTCAGAATGGGAGCTCAGGATTCACCATCTCACTCTTTATAGTTACAAGATCGACTAAGCTGATTACAAGAAGAAATATGTAAGCTTTGAAACTGTTCACGCCAGCGATGTGGTTCAATAGCTTATGAAAGTGGCAAATAACAGCAAGCCAAAAGAAAGAAATCTCAGGAAAGACACGGCTCTTAAAAACACAAGGCCGGTCACATTCAGGACCCAAGAGCAGGTGGTTCTCTCTGGAGCCTGGGATCCCCTCTGCACTGCCTGCAGTTATCCTGGCCCTGAGAAACCTGAGTTTCCTGCCCTGTGGCCCTTCCCCCATCACACCAAGTCCCTAGGACCCCTCTTGGAGAGGCGGTCACTCTGGGTAATGGCTTTTCCTCACATCTTTAAAGTTTCAGCCACAGGTTTGCTGTGTGTATTCATGTTGGTTTGGTCAGGTTGTTTTAGCCAGTGAGGAGGGATCCTGACGGGCTCAAACATTCCAGGCCTCTCTCTGCTCTTGCTCAGGACCTGAGGCACAATAGCACAGCCACTAAAATATAACCGCCAAAATGGCAGGATTAGGCAAATCACCGGGTACCAACCCCAGCCTCATTGTTTACTAATGTGAGGCCTTAAATAAATTATTTAAATCCTCTAAGCCTCAGTTTCCTCATACAACATATAGCAATATTAACCCCTTCATAAAGTAGAGGTGAAGATCAAATGTGATAATCCATATAAAGTCCTCGGCATTGTGTCCAACATATAGCAAGTACAATGTAAATGTTACTGTTTAGAATATTATTTTTCATGTTAATTCTTTTTTTCCCCATGTATCAAACTGTTAGTTCCACAAGGATAAAGAATGTTGGGATATTAGGCATGGATTTTTACATAGTTGGACATTTTTGAGTAATTTTTCAGTGAGTTTACCTAGGCCAAAAAAATCCCTGCCTAGCAATTTTGAGAATGTCCTCTTTTTTATTCAGTCTACATTCCCTTGCTTGGTGATCTCATCCCCTTGTGACTTTGAATACCATCTGCTTGCTGACAACTCCCAAATTTATATTTCCAGCCCAGACCTCTTCTTGAACTCCGGATTCTGGTATCTAACTGCCTACTTGACATCTTCATGAGGATGGCTAGGGAGTACCTCAAACTCAACACACCCCAGGTGGAACTGTTGCTCTTCCCCCCGAATCCTGCCCCACCGTGGTTTATGTATCAGTTGGTGGTAATTCTATTCATTCAGGTCCTCAAACCAAAAACTTGGAGTCATTCTTGCATTGTTTTTCTTTCATAACTTATGTCCAGTTCATCAGGAAGACCTAATAGTTCTACTTGAAAAATATATCTAGACTCTGACCATTTCCTACAACTGCCACTGTCACCTCCCTGATCTAAGTCATCTTCTCACTTGCAATTGCCTTCTTTGAGAAATATAACTGTTTTGAAATGATTTTAACTTTTTGGTGGATTCTCTGATAATATAAGAAATGTATTGCTGAAATCCTAATAAACTCAGAGCCCACTTGGCTCAGTTTTTGATTAGCGCTCCCTTCAAGAAGTACAATCAATAGCACAAATTACTTAATAATCAATCCTTTTATCTACTTGTTTATTTTTTAAAGGTAATAAAGGGTATCCAAATACATGATCTACATAGTATGTTCCTCTGTACCCTGCTTCCTCTCATCTACTTCCTTCTGATGTTTGAATGTCTCTCTCGACCACTCTCTGTGATTCCCAGAAAACCTCCTCCTCCATCCCCAGCCGGTGTGGTTTTCTTTTCCCCTCCTACCTCTACTCTCAGCATAATAGCTCATCTCCCAGAAAGACAGAGCTTCTTCACAAAAAGGTGGACGAAGGGGAGTAATTGGGTTGGTAATTACAGAATTCTCTTGGCAGGCTAGGAAAGATAGGAAGTTTGAGAAGATTTCCAAGTTAATAATTTTTGTTCTATGGCACCCTAAGTTTGTTAAGCATCTGACAGACACCCATGGCATGTTGGTGCTGAAAAGGACCAAGAGATCCATGAATCCAATCCCCTAATTTTAAAAAATGAGAAAACTAACCGAGACATTAAATAATTTGTCTAAGGTTCCCCAATGTCCTTTTCATTGCTCTGTGTTATAAGCGCTTAAATCCTGTCACTTATGTTTATCAAAAGGAGTAATAACTGGCATTGTCCTCCAGCCAGAGACCACCAGGAACTCATGTACAGTTGAATAAGCTGGGATTACTGCATGTGTAGCAAAGCAGAACACATGAAACCATGGGGTGTCTGGTAAGAAACTGTTAAAAAGAACTTTTCATAGAACTTGGACTCAGTTCGATAATTTGGGGGAGGGAGCTTTGCTCTGGGTCGGATGCTATCAGGAAGTGGGAGCATTTCCATGACCGAGTATCTGAATAAATCTTACTCAGAAAGAGGAAAGACTATGGAGCCATGCTTTAGCTGTAATTGGTAAAGAATCAGCAGTCCTTCATATTAGCCAGAAATGAAAAAATGTTTGGTCATGTTTCTGGATTGAACAATGGCCATATTTGGGTATGTGTTCAAACATGATTACACAGTGGTCGTTTGTTCCCCCTTAATCCTCCATGGTCACAGAGTGGTCTGATATTAATGTTTTGTGAAATTGTTTATGTTTAGCAGGAGAGCATCAAAACCTCTCTTTGTCAGCCTAGTTCCTGGACGTTGGGAACTGCTTTTCTCTTTCCCGTAATAATAAAACTACAATCTAATGAGCACTTATAATGTGCCAGGAAAGTTTTAATCTTCATCACCAACCCAGGAGGTAGGTACTATTATGATTCTAATTTTCACATGAGGAAACGAAGGCTTAGCGAGTCTGTTCTTTTGTCTAGGTCACAAGAGCTAGCAAATGGCCAGGCTGGGTCTTGAACCCAAGCAGTCTTTCTGGGGACCACACTCTGCTCTGCTCTGCGGTACTGCCAGGTATAAACTGGAACCCTGGGGAGGAGGCAGCAGTTAATCTATGGAGATGAGGGACATTTTTGCAGTAAATGCAACGGGGAGAATGAAATGCCAGGATCACGAGACACTCAGGATGGAATGAACCAAAATGTGGAAAAAACTGGCTGTGACATTTTGACATAAAACCTTCTTTGGGAGTAGTCTAATAAAGGGTAGACTGACTTATTATTTCTCAACTGAAGAATGACTTGTGTGATGTAGAATATTATTTTAAACTTTACTCTCTGTTTTCGGTGTGACTTTAAATCGACCAACAGGGGAGGGAAACACCATCAGCAACTCTGCTGGCACGGTCAGTCAGAGCATCTCAGTGTAGTCAAGTGGTAAAGCAAAACTGTTCACGGCTGTGCGAGGAAGCTGCAGGCACCTGGCAGTCCCAAAGGCTTAATCACAAGGATTAGGGGAGAAACGTGGTTATTAACAGCCTTATAGATGCTTTCATTTTTCAGAATCACCTTATGGAGTGAAATGACAGAATGCAATTCAAATGAACAGACAAAGGCCCCCATTCTACTGTTCCCACACACACGCCCCAGCTCCTCCCGACTTCAGTGGGTGTTCTGGGCACAAGAGAAAGAACAAGAGCGGGATATCGATCTATTTCTAGAATTCTCTCTGTAAATTTCCAGGCAGCCAAGATCCTGCATTCTGTGCTCACCTCAGTAGATCCAAGTAATAGCACTGAGATACTGTACACACGTCTTCAACGAACTAAACAATTTCTTTCAAGAGTAGGGTGGGAGACACTGGGGAGGTGGTCTGATAAAGAGGAGGAAAAATGGGAATGGAAAAGGTTGCTCTCCTGCCACTGCAGCCTTTTCGCTATCTGTTCTTATTACACACTCGCTCTCCAGGTGTCACTCAGCAACTGGAGACCAGCTCTGTGCAAGGCTCTAGGAATAAAAAGTCGATTAAGATTTGGTCCCTGCCCTCAAAACCACTTAAATTATGTCTCTAATTTTTCTTTGCACGACTCCTTGCATAGTGGTTGAGAGATGCTTCCTGCTGGTGACAATTACAATGATGATATTAATGATGATGACAATAAAAAGTACAGCTGTCCACAAGTTTAAGTGGGAAACAGGAAAAGAGTCTGCCTCATAAAATTTTGTTAATCCAAAAAGTATATATTGAGCAATTATTTTGTGGTTAAGACACTGCCCTGGGTCCTGCGAGAGGCACAGAAAAGGCATCCACTCCCAGGAAGGCCTGGTGATCCTATAAGGTCAGTCTGGAATGGGTAGAAATGCCAGGTCAGCCTTCGGTTTCTCCAGACCTCAGAATGACTGATGGGCATTTGAAATTCAGCTTTGTGCCTCAGTTTCCATTACATTTCTAAAGTAGGTTGAAAACTGGCCCAGGGAAATAGTATATGGGACAAATAACAACAAAGTCTACTCAGTCTTAAATTCTATTAATTCTCTGGGCAACAATACCAGGGAAAGCACTGTATATCCCACACTTTCAAGCTATGATTCAAGGTAAAGTTACCCCTGTGCCCACAGCAGGACAGAAGCACGTAAAAGCCACAGGAGCTCAGGCCTACAACCTATCTTCCCCCGCACAGGCCTTAAGATGTGTCTGTATGGGAAGTCACTGCACTACGCCATTGATCTAAGCAACCAGTTTCATTTCAAAGTGTCAGTGAGCAGTGAGCAGCCCGTGTGGGCACAGAATTGTAAGGTTAAGTGACGAACATGGGCAATTTCCCAGATATTTTCTTGGAGCAAACGGCAATCAATGACTATGGGATGGATTTTTTTGCAGATACACATAGCTGCCTCTGCTCCAGGACGAAGGACCACACCCCTCCCGTCCTTTCCTCACTGCCACATCCTTGCAAAGACATCTGCTGTTGTAAATTCCCAGACAGTCCATCTTATGCAAACTTCCCAGCACCCTTAGCCAAGCCCTGGATTCTACATCTGTTCCACTTTCTTCCATTCCAGATGGGCCCTACAACTTCACATTTGCTATTGTGATCACTGTTGGACCAAAAAGTTGAGGGTGGATGAGGACAGAGATACACTTCTCTGCACAGCATACAGAAGAGATGTTCCTGGATTAAATCGGGGGCTCTAAACTCCAATAATTTTTTTTTAAAAAATCAGATGGGTCTCTGCTGACTGGGATCAGAAGCTCAAGAATTTCCTTACAAACCTCTTCTATCAATTGAAAACAGCCAAACGAGGAAAGAAATTAATATTCATTGAGTACTTACTGTTTGTCTGGCCCTCTGTTAGGTGCTTAATATTATCTATTTATCTTCATCTCAGTCTGACAAATTTGGTGTTATTATATTCAATAAATTCTACAAAACATTTTAGAGGCTAAAAGGAGATAAAGAAGGTATCCAAAGTCACCCGACTGATAAGTAAAAGAACTGAGCTTGGAGCCCACATCCACAGCTTTCACTGTTATCACTTAGCTGTTCATTCCAAAAATGTACAATGGGGATTGTGGGGGAGTGAGGCCTTCCCCCCGGATCACAGTCCATAAAGTCAGCAAGTAGTACCTACCTCCTGTAAACCTGACACAGGAACAAATGGAGTCTAACCCCACAGATTATCTAAATACACTTGTGATTTTTATTAAAGCAAAATAGCAATTATGTACTTGAAATATTTATAAAATAAGTCAACTACATTTGAGGGAAAATGTAAAAGCATTGCAATTAAACAGATCTGCACACACTGCAGGGTGTTTTTCTAACAAAAGGAGTACGGAATAATGCTGCTAATAAAAACAATGATCTTGTTTAAATGTTCTAATAACTCATTTAGTGCTGTTCTGAGTGGAACTGTATATTAGTAATTTCAAATAAAGTCTTTGATGAAAGATTAAATATATCTTCTGCTCATTCTCCTCTGTAAAGCTAGTGATTCAAGTGGGCTAATTTGTTCCCTTTCTTCTAGTAAAGTGTTTTAAGTGATCTATAAATGTTTTTTTGTTCCTTCTATTCATATTGTAAGAGGAACCAATGAATAATAATGAATAAAAATACTGATGTCTTGGAATGGAATGGGTGCCCCCACCATCACTACAACCACCACACAGACACACAGACACGTAGACACACACAGACACAGACACACACACACACACGCACACACGCACGCACACACACACACACACACACACATTGAATTCTCATTTGGGTTTCTAATAAGAAACAGGCAGATCTCACATCTCAAAATAAATATTTATTCAGCAAACTACATTAAATAGGAACTAACCTAAAACAATTTCTTGGTCACCTTTGAAAACATTATATTAATAAAGAGTAGAGTTTTGTTTTCAGAGAGAGGATTATATTAATAAAGAGTAGGGTTTTGTTTTCAGAGAGAGGAGAATCTAAAAGTGTACAATATAATATATATTTAGTGCTTCCAGCAGAAATAGATAGGTTGATTAAATTCTAAACTAAAAAATTTCTCTTTGACACTGCAAACTTAACAATTACAGCATTTGTAGTACTTCTAAGTCAGTGTGAGAAACACAGGCCAATCCATTTTAGTCTTTTTGGGGATGTAGGGCACATAGCAGTAGATCAAAAAAAATCACATGCTATGAAATGTTTCATCTAAATGAACAAACGTACACTTAGCCAATATATCAGATTGATCTTTTAAAAACCTCCTAGTTAGAGGACAATATTAGATACAAAGACCTACAGCTGCAGAGCTATGTTAAAATTCTCCAATGCCAAGCGGAATGGCTGTAGTGCTCATCACACTTTCTATAGGTAATTCTCTGCCTCTACAGCTCCTTATGGGCCTCTCAGAGGAAGACAATACCTTATTCTTTCTTATCATCTCAGTTCCTAGTATTAAGAATTCAATAAATAACAGCTGCATGCAATGAATGAATATATCAATTAACATTCAGTCTGAAATAATTTCTACACGAGTATGCATACTTCAAATGTTTTCTTCACCAGATAAGATCTGAAAAACAACCTAATTTTGAAAAAGTCTCGCTTCTGGTGAAATGAAAACCTGAACTCCTCAAAGAAATGCAAACCCACCTGGACGCACAACATTTCTCGAAAACAAAGTGTCAAAGAAGTCTGCGCAGAGAGCCACCTCTCTTACTGAATATCTAACCAACAGAGGCCTGCAGCCTTCAGAGAAAAAAGGGTCTTCTTTGGAGGTGGCATTAGAGGTGTAAATTTAGGCTGTCTCCTGATAAAAAGGACTTGTTTATTTCACTCGGTTTCTGGAACTATTAGATCAATACATTCCTCCTACTCCCTGCTTCCCAAACCTACCTGTTCCAGGACTGGTGCTAACCTCTTTCCACCTGCCAGCCATTTCTCTTGTCACCACTTAGCCTGAGTCCTGACCACAACTCCAACACTGACTCCCAGCCGGGCCAGAGTCCCAGTCCATTTCAGATCCACAGGCCTGATCCTCAGAGCTCAGCCCAAGAAAGAACACACAGTTGAAGACAGGGTTGAGAGAAAGTGCCATGTGGGTAATACAAGAGCAGAACAGAAATAGAAAGTGGTTTGATATTTCCTCCAGGAGCATATGATATCTGTAAACACTTAGATTTGCAATTTAAAATTTCATATCCTTCGCTGTAGTTTTATACAGCACAAAGGGTGGGGATATAAATATCTTCATCTTACAAAGTGAATAGTCAAGAGATTATGTCAGTAATTGATTGACCAAGAAAGAGAGATTTAAGTGCATTATTTTGTATAGGGCCTTCATCCTTCCTGCACCCAGATAGGACTCTAGCTGCACAAAAGAGCATCCAGGCACTGTGGTTCACTGTTTAATAATTAATGTAGCTCTACGTTTCTATGCTGCCAAAACAACTCGAAGGTAGGCCTCCACAGCTAAAATGGACTACTCAGACAGCCAAGTCGAGAGATAAAACACTGCATCCAAATTCAGAGCAGAGTGAATTAATTTTCCAGGTCTAGTTGGCTCTTGAACACGTAACTGCTTGAGAAAATTCCCCAACATCTTTTTTGTTTTGTTTTGTTTTCTTCCTATGAAAACAAAAGGAAAGTACACTCTCCATCCTAAAAGCAACTAATTCATTCCCCTAATGCTAGGTGGAAACCATCATTTTACAAGTCATGGAAGAAAGCTTTAGAAATAACTGATGAAATAACCTTAAATATACCTTTGTTTGACACCGGATAATGTGTTCACTTTTGCCTCAAAGTTTTCTTACTCCTAAACATAACATCATCAGTTTGAATTTAATATGCTCATATATGCTTGAAAAAAGTTTCCAGGAGGAAGTCAGTTATAAAATGGATTTTGAGAGATGGGTAAGATTTCACTAGGTAGAGTCCAGAAGAGAAAATCATTTCAAGAAAAGAATAATGTGGAGCCTTAAAAATAAATAGGCAATTTCTCTCAGCTATGTCAGAATGTCACTTCTGAAGCAAATTTAAGTTACCACAAATGACTCTGCATAAAGAGCTATTCTCTCTCCTCCAGCCTCCCTAACCATCCTTCTCACCACTATCCTCTCCCTGCCGCCTGCCCCACTCAGCGGAACAAACGCACCACCCTACACTGGAAAACTGCGGCTCCAAGACAGGGAGCCCAGCTTGACAGGAGCAAAGCTAGCACTCTAAAGCCAGACGCAAAAGCTCTGCCATTTCAGTCTTAATGTCATTTAATGAAAAATGATCCTTTCCCCACAATTTGCCGCTGTTGCTAAACAGGGTGTCCTCCCACCTTCGTAATGAGTGCATCTGGTCTCCGTGCATATACTTTATGGGTGACTCACATATAAACTGAGTGACAGGTAACCAAATTACAAGGCTATGAATGCAGCAAGCGTTGCCTGGAAAAAAAGCCCAAGTCGTTTATGAAGTCAGCAATCTTCTGACAACCGATCCTTCCAATAGAGCTTAGTTTTCTTTCCCTCCCTGTTCCCTCCACTTAGGTAATTTGATATTACATATGTCTCTAAGTATAAATCACAAGTGAATTATTGGGGAAAGGTAACTTAGGCCTGAAAGATTTTAATTATAGCAATATTTTTTATTCATAAGAAGTCTTAGCTGGACCATCTCCAACTAATCTGCATCTACCCAGAACATTTGGAAACAAGCAAGAACTCTTGGTATGTGAAGCAAATCTGGCCATGCACCAATTGACTTCTCTCCGCGTCATCATTTGTTTTCTTCTGTCCAAGTCGGGGTTTGCCACTGAATCCTAGAAGGAAATCCATCCACTGGATAGGATTTCCCAAAGTAAGGGTAATACCGATTTCATGCCTCCAAGGACCAAACGTGATGGGAATCATTATAATAATGAAGACAACCAACACTGAATAGAAATTGACATTTAACACTTCCCAGTTTATACTCTCTATTTTACCCTCCACACCGACATCAGAGCTCTTTTTATTGAAATTTTTAAACTTGTCCATCTTTGCCCTAAAAACTTTTGCATAAAGACTAACCATTTAATCTGAATTCTTCCTATATTAATTCTTTGTCTCAATGTAGTTCTGACTCCTCCTTAATGGCAAAATCCATGTTTTATCCATATTTGTACTCCAAGCACCTACTGCAGAGCCTCACACGAAATTGGTGCATATCAAACTAACCCTGATTATATAAGAGGCCTGAGTCTGTGTGTGTGTGTGTGTGTGTGTGTGTGTGTGTGTGTGTGTGTAAGAGAGAGAGAGAGATCTGTATAAAGCTTCTGTGAGTTTCCTGTTACTTATAGCTTAAACTCTGACCTTTTTAATGTGACATAGGGGACTTTTCTCAATCTGACTCCAGTCTTCCATCTGACATCACCTGCCCCTCCACCTCAGGACCATATGTGGACTCAGCTTCTCCTATGTCAGGGAAAAGATTTGCTCTCCTCCTAGGCACACTGCTTAGACATTTATGGAATGATCTCACCTAATGGAAGTTGTGTCGTGAGGCATTCCCATAAAGGTCAGAAGCAGAAATAATAAGAGTCTTAGAATGCAGGGAACGAAAGCCAGGAAACAAAAAAACATTATAAAAGAATGGGATCAGAAATTTAGGCTGGGGTATTTTTTTTTTTCCTAAAGACTAGCACATGACTGTGGGTAATGTTTACCTATTCACAGAAGGGGAAAAGGAATGAATTTTGCTTTGAGACATAAAGAATTAGAAGGTTGGTCCCAAGTATCCTGTAACACCTAGAACACAACTAGCTTCACAAACATTATGCACAGTCTCTCAGGCTGTACCTTACAAAGAGAGTCATTTCACTGTTGATGAGGAGTCAGCAAAGTCGACACTACCGCCCCATCCTTCATGTCGCTATCACCATTGTCACAAAGAGCTCGACCTCAGTGGCACCATAGCCTGACACGACAAGAGCCGTGGGGGATCTGTGTTGCTCAGGTCAGCAGCAGCCTTCCCGCTGAGAGCAGGTTCTCTGCACAGCCAGATCCCCACACTGCTGGAATTGGCTCAAACCAACAACGGGTCAGAGAGTGCTGCTCGACTAGCAGGTGTCAGGCTGCAGAGACCCTAACGGATTTACAGACTGATGAGAAGCCCAGAAACCTCAACTTCTCAAGGTTGAACGATATCATCCAAACTCAGTATTTGCAGAGTTTTACAGATGATAGTTCAGGTTGCATCAAAGCAACCTCCCCAAAGAAACAGAATCTTAAAATGGCCAAATGACTTGCTGGGAATATGTGGCAAATTAGTAGGAAAAAGGCACTTCCCTCATCTAATTTAGTACTTTGTCCTCTGAACCATACGTCTCTTTTCAACATGTCCCCACTGTAGGGACTAAATTTTTTTCTTGGCAACATGAAATGATGTACTTCCTAATTGAAGAATGTCTCCATTTCCCTGGATTGTCCTCTCAAACCTTTCCTTGTGGAAGTTATAATAAGCTCTCTTTATCACTTAGTCTGATTGGCCCAATGAGACTGATCAGCTGCCACAAGGGAATTCTCTCTGCTGATAACAGAGACCCTGCTATAGGACAGCAGTTCTCTCTCTCTCGCAAAGCAAGCAGAATCAAGACCAAAAGAAGAGCTAGATGCAAAACCTAGTCTGGATTTCCTCGGAAGCAAACTGTATCTCTCTCTCTAGCTGCATCCAAAAATTACAGGGGTGAGGAGGGAATGGCACAAATGTATCCACAGGATCATAGAATTTTTTTGGCTAAATGATGAAACTAAGATCCAGAGAGGTGATAAGACCTGCCTGAGATAACACAGCAAATTATTACTAGAGCTCTGATGGGAACTCAGAATCTTATCACCTGATTTACTGCAAAAGGAGGCAAAGCAGAGTGTGGTATCTGAAGCTAGGCTCCTGGCCTAGATGCTGGTTCTGTGGCTGACCACCTGTGTGACCTTGGGTAGGTCTCATAAAGTCTGTACTGTTTCCACATCTGTAAAATGGGGGTGATTGACTCTCCCATGGGGTTTTTGTAAGGTTTAAATGAGTGACTATGTGATTAGAGCTTAGAATAGCAATTACTGGAACCAGAAAGCAATTATTGTTAGCCTCATGTTAACTCAGGATTCTTTCCAAACTTTTCAAACCAAAAAATGGATGCAGAAGGGGGAAAACTTGATGGAGCTGGAAAACAAGTTCTTCATATAAAGCCCTTGCGGTTCCAGTCTCCTTCACACCCCGTGATCCT
>NW_006440645.1:7681501-7699001 GCF_000325575.1 Pteropus alecto | reverse complement strand
ACTTGTATTTTCTAATTTGTCTTCAATATACATGTATTTCTTTTTAATACTTAAAAGACACGTTAAAGGTAACAGTGAGGAAAAGCAAAAAATTTCCAAGCAGCCTTGATGTTTTGTGATGTCCTCTCAAAATATACCTCACTGAACCAGCAAGTATCAACAACATCTTCTAGAAAGGGCAGGACCACCAGGGCATGGCAAAGGGGATTCAGAGCACAGGGAAATGACTTCGCAGTCTTGCAGGAATGTTGAGATCTATGTAGTGACTGTTAAAAATATACTTTAATGTCCTGAGGAAGGTGGGACATCACTACCCACCAGGAATGTGAGCAGCAGAAGTCCGCAAAGTACTGCTGGTCCCAGGAAGGCCCTGTGCAACTGAGCTGGAACTGTCCCTTCTGCAAGGGTGTTCACAGTTCCCACGCTGCACATGAGTTTGAGTGCTAATTAACTGGGTGTGGATAGAGAAGAAGTCCGTGTAATTGAAGTTCGTGCTACCTGATTATGTCCTTTTCCAATCAAAGGCCATTTGATTCTAGGTATGAGGCAGACTACAAACCAGCGCACTCCGAAATCCCTTCTGCCCACTAATGAGAAACACTCCTAAGAGGACCATGGGAAGGGCTCACTTTAGTTTCAAGTAAGCTTCCTCATCCTCACAGGTGCCCTTGAAATTGAGGAAACCGCACAGTCAGAAGCCCTGAATCTCCTTTAAAAAGTGCAGTTGTCACTGAACAAACCTTCCCAGGGTTGGCTCTGACTACTGGCATTCAATTCAGAATCATCCACTACATGTGGCAACAGGATGAAGAAGAGACACTCCACCGGTGCCTGAGCCCCAAATACCAGTTCCCATAAACTATAAGTATTTTACACAAACCTGAGATCACGCCAGCTTGAGCTGTCATGTGTCAGGGTCTTTAGTGCGCCAGAGATGACTGACACCTCATGTTGTCCAGTCCTTTCAATAGACATGCCCCCGACCAAGAGCACCTGGGGGCAAGCAGAAGAAGCAGACATTCAGGAAGAAGTCTGGTCCTCAGGAAAGAATGGAGGTTGGGGTGGGAGACCACAGTCCAACAGACAGTATTTGAAGTGAAAAAGGCACATTCATGTTCACGCTGGGTGTCATATCTCTTGGGTCAGGTGTCACGACCAGATAGAAGACATTAAGTGGAGGTTTACCTGTGATCAATCTCTGACCTGCATCTCATGTCCAGTAGCTGGATCTCTTTCTGAATCTACCTGATATTCAAGTTCATGTAAGCTCTTAATTGTTCCCAGAGGGTATATCGTATTCTCCAGAATCCCAGTCTAAGTGGAGGCCCTGCCTCCAGCTGGCAGCCCCCTTATGCCTCATGCCAGCTTTTTCCTACACCTCAGCTTTCTCACAGACTCCCATATTATAGCCCCATTACATGTGGCTACCGGATGAGGAAGAGACACCTCCACCTGTGCTTGAGCCCCCAAATACCAGGTATGTGACCTTGGGCAAGTCACTTTGATAAATTCCAGTTTTCTTATGCATAAAATGGGAACAACAAGAGTTTCTTCATCCTAGGATTGTTATGTGGATTAAATGAGATAATGAATACGAAATAGAGTACTTGCCACATGGTAAGTACACAATGAATTTTAGCGATAATGAGGATGATTAAAAAAGATGAGGAAAACATGATGGAGATGGATCTTCTTAACACTGGCCACATGCCTTGGATTGAACCTTACTACAGTGATTCTCAAAGAGGGTAATTTTGCCTCCGGGGGACATTGCCGATGTCTAGAGACTGTTGATTGCATTTGTCAGGGGACAAAGGGGAGGCATGGGGATGCACTACTGACATCTAGTGGGTAGAAGTCAGGGATGCTGCAAACCATCCTGCAATGCACAGCACAGTCCCTCCCATAGCAAAAAAATTACCTATCTGATCCAAAATGTCAATAACTGCCAAGGCTGAGAAACCCTGCCTGCCAGTACAAGCCTCTGCCCACTTCCTTCAGCCCCTGCTGTCAATGTCCTCTAGCTGTAGCTGTGGCTGGTCTCTCAGACCTGACCCCTCCCAGGACTGGCCCAGCCTACTGTATCCTGAGCTCCTGAGCCCCCACTCTGTGAGATTCTTAGCCAAATGGCCACAAGGCTTCACTGGCCTGACCTGAGTCCATGACAGCGGGGATGAGGAGAACGACTGGGCCTTCCCTCTGACCAGCAACAGGAGAGAATCTGCTTCCAGCAGGGCCGTGGCAGAGAGCCATGTGAAAACAAGCGCGGCAGCCAGTGGAGCGTTCCACCCAAACTGGCTCCACACCAGGCCCAGACCATGAGTCACCACCACATGCTGCCTCCTCTTGCCGTGACCTTTCTTTATCCCTTCATTAGCTGTAAATCTTCAGAAGCAAAACAGCAGAGAACAGACTGGGAAGGCCCTGGCAAAATGTCACACCTGGCAAATTCCCAAATCAAAATTCAAAGTTAAGTACCCAGGCCCAGAATGAATGCCAATCACGGCGAACCAAGGCTCCAAGAACCATCCCTGCAAACCTGAGAAGCGGACAAATGGAAGCCCCTCTCCTGACATCACTTAAATTGTGTGGCAGCGCTGGAGTATCCTCTCCAGGAGAAGAAACAGATGTGTTTAGCAATACCCAGATGGCTGGGGACAAACTGAAGGACCTGTGTAATGCTTGTCCATAATTCATGCTTGCACCAAACCACACTGCACCCCTAAAGAAATCTTCCTTGTGTTCCTAATTCCTCTTGTGTCAAATGAAATTAATACTGCTTTCCATGTAGTGTTGTGAGAAACAATTAACCTAGGTTATTAGTGCTTTGGCTCAAAATAAAGCAAAACTGGCTTTTTTCTTTCTGCCTTTTGGAAGCAAACCATCATGCTGGGGAAAAGGCCAGTGGATGGGCAGCTGCCTTCTGCAGGGGAATTTACTCTGCCTGGTCTCATTAGACCAATGCTCAAAGTATAATCTTCTAACCACCTGCATCGGAAGCACCTAGAAAGCCCGAAAACAAGCAGATTCCCAGGCCACATCAATAACCTACAGAGTTAGAATTTCTGTAGATGAGGCTTTGGAAGGTGCAATTTCAACAAGTTCCCCACTTGAGTTTTATACCCATTGAAGTTTGAGAATCTCCTAACAGTGAATATGCCCCGGGACAGCACAGCCACCGTCACTATTTCCAATACAAAGAGAAAAGACTGGGTCCTTCGCATTCTGTTGATATCGCCCCCATCTTATGCAAGTGGCATACCTGGACAAGACAGGACATATCCAGAATGACTCATCTGAACTAAACTGTCCACCCTCACACTTAAGTTTATATGCTGACAGTAAGAAATTGCCATTTGCCCTTCTTAGTTTTGTAATTTCTGTCAATATTTTTGAAGTTTAAAAGGACTGAGTGTTTCGCCTTTGCTATTGGAGGCCTAGAGCTCTGAGCCAAGTCCCATCACTTGTTACCAGGGAACTAATCGTAAACAGACCTGACCCGCAATCACTCAGTCCTTCCTCCCCTGCCCCACTACAATTGTTTTGAGCATTTGATATGTGTTTCAAACATTCATGCCTGTTGTCCTCAAACCATCTTGTGAAGAATCATCTCTATTTTACAGATGAAGGAACCAAACAACCGAGAGGCTAACAGAAACAGGATTTGACCAGGCTCTCTGACTCCAGACCCAATGCTCCTAACAGCTCCAACTGAACAAGCCCAATGCTCTAAGCTACTGTGCCTCCTACTATCTCTAGGCAATTACAACTTCATGTAGCTACCAAGTGCGAACAGTCATCTAGAGTTTAGAATCCTCTGACCATACCATTAGCAAGCACGTGCAGACCAACCAAAGTGGCATTATTGGTGACAACTAAACCATTCGGTTTCATCAATCACGTCATGTAACTTTACGAACCTCTGAACCAAGAGCAACAGCTAATATTTGTTAAGCATTTGCCGCTGCAAAGAACTAATTGCACTAAGTCCTCTTACTCACCGAATCCTCTCAACCAGCCTTTGAGACTGGTACTGCTTCTGCTGTCTCTCCACAGCGAGAAAACGGCAGCACAGAACGATTAGTAAGGTATCTGAGGTGACACAGCTAGTGAATGACTAAGCTGGGAACTACGCTCAGATAACAAGGCTCCAGAACCAATACCTTACTTAACTAACCCACTTTACTGTGTGTTCCAGTAGTAACACAGTGAGGGCCACATCCATGCAGATAATAGGGAGGAGAAGCCTGCTTTTCTAAAGATCTTTCTAGTGCCCTCGAGAATCCATGTTGTTTTGAACCATGGTTTCTGAAACACTATAGAAAGTGGTGACCCATAAAATGCCGAACAACGTGGAAAATGGAAGCTCTAAAATGGTGTAGGATTCCGTCATAAATAAAGTCCCAGGAAGATTCCAGGTCTTCAGTGTGCTTTCAACTACGAGCAGGGAGGAGCTTTGTTATGATTATTACAATTTTATTTAAAGCTGAGGCCAGGCTGGAGGAAAAATAAAAAATTAAAAATAAACTCTCTACTAAAGCTGTCAGTCTGCCTGGCTGTGGTCTCCAACTGTTTTAGTCACTAAAACCTTGTATTTAATGGTCACTTTTATAACAAACGCTAAGAAAAAAATACAAAGTTCTAAATCAGAGTTTATTTCTAAAGAATGAAAAGAAATGTGTTGGGGTGCTAAGGAAGGCCACAGAGACACGGTGCCACCATGACGCCCTTCCTGGTGGCAACGCTAACGTGTTGAGCCAGACTTCCAGTGCCAAACTGTAACCCAACGAGCTTACTCTTGCCTGGAGGGACTCCCTACTGTACATGCAGAGTCTAAGTCATTGCTGACACCTTCAGTGACAGCAACTTCCAGCTGCAACCTGGACCTGCAGCTTCTACATTCACACTGCAGAATGATCATCTCCCACGGTTAATACGTGGTCAGTATATATTGTACATGGTGCTACTGCCACAGGAAGTTAAGTACTGGGTGAAGCCACTGAAAGTCTCCCATGAGCCTCATTAACAAAGCACCACAGCATTTACCTGCTGAGCCCCGAGGACATGGTTTGTCTCTGACTATGTACGACTTCTTTTAAATTCTTCGGCTCAGCAGAACATTCCAGGGATGCTACTATGGTCTGTCACTAAATGCGGAACCAAAAGTCAAATGCTAAGACCATATTTGGCCAGAAGATGTTTGCTGACATTTATGAGGTATTGTGATCAAATTAACACCCGGTAAATACATCCCCAGCAAATGAGCGAATGCCTCCTTAGCCTTAAATCTCAGGTCCTATGTCCCTCCTCTCCGACTCCCAGGTCCAGTTAGTCTCTCCCCGACCGGGGTTCCCATGGCACTCTGCTTATACCTGAATTATGGCACTGAACATGTTGTGTTCTAAGTATCCTTTTTTAAATTTTTAAAAAAATGTATTTATTTTTATTATGGTGACATTGGTTAATAAAATCCAGCAAGTTTTACATCCGTCTCCCTTGCTACCTATCTAATGGCAAGTGTGTTCCTGGCAGACAGGCCAGATCCTTGTTATCTTAATGTTCCCAAAACAAGGAGACTCATCAGTTCAATTCAAAAGGGTCATATTGACTAATTAACCCCATGGCACTGGGTCACCATTTCTGTGGCTGAATTTTCTGACTTGGCTTAGCTCTCGTTCTGGTTCTCTTCAATGGTGACCCTGACATCAGAGCCTGGAGCAGGTGCCTTCAAGCTGATGCAACAGATACATAAGCATATAGACTTGCAGTAAGCAAACATACTATTTACTGGATTTGTCAGAGCAAGAAAGTAACAAGTGAATGGATACCTCCACTTTCCATTAGCAAATTGGGCGTAATGAATCTGAGGCTGTGTCCTTTCCTTTTACTCCACCCAGAGGTTAGACAAGCCCAGGTGGCCATTCCCACACAACCCACAGGAAACCAAGAGCAGGATGGATCAGATAATGATGGATCATCATTCTCCCTGACTCTGAGCCAATACTTTCAACCCCATCCAACACGAGGGCATTGCGACTCTACTCCTAGGTTACAGATGCCACAAAGTTTTTTATCCTGGAGCAAGGGAGCCTGGATGGAGGCAGGACCAGAAGAATGAAGCGCTGACCTTTGCCGTAATGGGCCTGAGTGTATTCCTGAGGTAGGGCCACATTCCAGAGTTCTCTCCTTTGCTACCACACATTAATCACCCTTTATTTCCTGGATGACAGAGAAGATACATTAACATGTGAGAATTCCCCAACCCACCCACAAGTGAAGAATCGTCTTTGTCAGCCTAGTTTATAAATCTTTTATGATAAAGAATCGGAGAATGAGTAACAGGAAAGAAGTCCAGAGGGGTGTGAAGAACCAGGGAGATGCTAACCAAAGAAGCTTGCTAGGTCTACTCTTTAAAGAGCTGGGAGGTGAGGGCAGGAGGGGTTAAATCTAGTTGCCAGTGTGCATGTTGGGAGGTTGTAGAAAGGGAATTGGAAAAGGAAGGCAGCAAGGTATTATGTGGCTGGCAAATAAGAACAAGTTGCCCCGTAATGTACTTTGAGAGACTCAAATAAAGATCGAAATCACTTTAAAATTATTTTTGCTCTAGGCGGGGCTTATTTAGAGGGAATTTCATGCTGAGATTGGACCATTTGTGCTCTTAGCTTGTTTTGGAGTTATATGTACTACTATCTAATGCAGTAACACCTTTCCAGTTTGGGAAACTTGTCTTTGATCAGAATCGCTTTACTACCCCCTTATCTAATATAACCCATGAGAGACCTACTTGGATCCACAAAGGCTGATTAGAGTTGTTTACAAGGAAGATACAAAACGAACTTTTATGTTATGCACCTACTATTGGCCAGGCACTGTGAAAATTGCTTTAAATGCTCCTGTATTTAGTAATGATATTTTTATCCTGTCTTGTTCAGAAAGGCTAAAAAGCAGCTTAAAAGAGTACTTAAAACACAACAACATAAATGAAAAGCGAGAACAATTTTTTTTTTAATGGCAAGTGTGTAAATGGACCACGTATGAGGCCAAAGCTGCATGCCACAGAGATGTATATGCACTTGATACTGATGGACCACACACTTGGCTTTAGGCTTTCTAGCAATTAGTTCAAAGAAGAAAAACCAGTCACTTATACAAATCACCAAATCCATAAGATTAAAGCATAGCAAGAAAAGTGAAACTATTCTTGGTATTAAGACCAAACAGGAATTTCTCCAATAGAGAGGAACACTGCGTGATGGACAAATGACTTCCTCTACAACACGCTTAAAACAAATGAAAGTTCCAATATTAAGTTTCAAACACTATTTCTTATATTGACATTGAATATAAGCTGACGACTTATAACTAACTAAAAACAGGTATGCACAGAGTAGGATTATGTAATAGCCCTGTGAAGTAATCAAGTATTCTCTAGTCTGGGATATAAGGAAATTAAGACCCAAAGGGGTTAACTCAATTGTCCACAGACACACCCAATGAGGTACACACTTGGGTTTGGGGGTTTCGTACAGAGCTATCTGACTTCAAGGCCTAACCTCTGTGTACGACCTCTACGAACCCAGCAATCCAAACCACGTAACAAAAGGAATCCTCCAAAGTTGTCATGACACACATCTTTTTTCTTCTCAAAAACATGGAAATCAGGAGGCAGTATTAGAAGCCTTTACTGTAAGAGAAAGGCCCTCCTCAACTTTGGGGTGGTCTCTATTCCAGCATCAGTGTTTATATAAGCTTTCGTTTAAGTGTAACTGAAGTAGGAGGCACCCATCAACGATGCCCCGGCCTGTGGAAGAGGCTGGTCCCTGTGGTGGTAACCAAGATCTTGTTGTGCTACAGGTGTCTTCCCAGGTGTCCTCCCAGGACCAGCAGGTAAAGGCATCTCTGGGAACATTTCCCCTTCCTATAGGATGGAGTGACAGGAAGAGATGCTCATGAGAAGAGGAACAGGGAGAGAAGGCTGGGACAAAGGCTTAGTCACAGTGAAGGGATCTTGGTGGCAGCCTCCTAAAGCAGGAACGTATTGCCCAGACTCAAGCAGCTGAAGACCCACAGGCCCAAAAAGCCAGAGGAGCAACAGCTGTGTGCAGATCTTGGACAGCTGGACAGCAGGCATCCAATCAGAATAACACAAGAGCTCTTGAGAAGCACATTCCCAGCCCTGCCCAGGATACTGACCGAGAATTCCAGGGCTGCTGACTCTGGTGATTCTGATGGGCAGAAAAGTTGAAAACCTTTGAGCTAGGACTGGAAGATCAGTTCTTTAAAGTCAAACATATTTATTAAGGGCTTTATACGTGCCAGATTTTAAGCCAGTCACAGCAAAGAGTGATGAGCAAAAAGGCAAGACCTGGACCTCAGAGCTTATAGTTCAGTGGCAGAGACAGATACTAGACAGATAAAACATACACTAACAAAACTACATCTTTCTCTCCCCTTGAATCAAGTCTCAATATACTGACTTCCCAGGGCCCAGGAAACTTGGAAGTATGAGGAGCTGCATTTCAAAAAGGCATAACCTGAAAGGAGAAAAGCACCCTCTTGTGGCCCTCTGGGTGGTGGCACGTGAAAGAACCTCCATTTCTAACCAGTAGGAGGAGGTTACCCTGAACAGGGTACCTGAGGCAGGCAGCCCTAGTGCAGTCAGGAGTGTCAGCAGGCCCTATTTTGCTCTAGTTATAAATCTCTCTCTCTAGTGTCGAATCAGCCACTTCATAGGAGACATTTTCCCTTGTGTCCATTGCTAAGTGGTTTTACTTCTGGACACCTGGGCTCTTTGGTGTGCAGTAAAGTGACACAGTCTACAGTCAAAGCATTGATCCAAGTCCATTCTCACTCTCCCACAAGTCTAACACTCAGCAGGGCCTGGAACAGGGAGGCATTCAATAAGCATACAGTGAATAAGTAAATGAACTGCACTATCCCATCCGGTTTGACATTGCCTGCTTTGTGAAAGCATGGGAAGACTGAACAAGTAATCACAGTGGTTGAGTCCCTGAATTCTCTGAAAATAAATGACTTCTCAAAATGTAAAATACAATCTATGTCCCTCCTAAGAATCTCTATGAAAAGGATAATATTCACAAGAGATATACTTTGTGCTTGGAGCTCAGCCTGGGATGGCTTAATTTACAGTAGAGCAACATGTAAATTTATGATAATAAATTATATTATTTAAATGAAATTATAAAAATAAGAGTCGCTCACTCATATTCAACTTTCATGAATGCTGACACTTCTTGAAGAATATGAAGGTCTGATTTGTATTCAGGCCTGAATACCAGTGTGAACCACGAGAGCCCAGGGACTGACTGCTGGTTTCAAATATGTAGATCGGAGGCCTAGTCAAACACCGACATGGGTATTTAGCATTTCCAGCACGTCTCCACTCAAGAAGCCGTGAGAAAATCAGCTCAGCCCAGGGCCCCGGGTTATGAGATGGCACTGACAAAATCACTCAACACCGTTTCTCAGAGGTCACCAGGAAAGAAGGCCACAATTAGGAGGAGGAGAAAAGGAGTATGTTAGAGGGTATGCTGGCAGAATTAGAAGGGCAAAGAGAGAGAGAGAAGCTCAGAAGGGGGAAAAATGAAAAAATTATTTGCTACAGTACTTAATCCACAGAATCCAAGCGTAAACAAACCAGGCAGTAGCCTCTGAAGGGAGGAATTGATTTTGAGACATGTTGATCATGCCTCTACACTCTGAAGTTTGTGAAAAGCTCTGCTGATTTAAGAAACACCAGAGGCTGAGAAGGACTTCTGGCCAAAAATTTAATCTATCCGAGTTGAAAAGACCACAGCACTCAAGAGGACAGACGGCTGGCTAAACAGTCCCTCACTGCACTGCCATGGTCCCTCACTTGATTCTACTTCTAGAGCTGAGATTCCCCTCCATCCACAACATCTGGTGGAGCTCGAGGCATCAGTTTTAACACCTGTACCTCTGGGACATTTGCAAAGGAGCTAACACTAACCAGAGATACAGCGTCAGTTGCCTCCAAGTAAGTCACATCAAATCCTCATTAGTACTGATAATTTTGGAACCCCATCTCTGAGGTCTGCTGCATGCAGTAATCCCATGCTACTCCCAACCACCATCCTCGTAAAACAGATAGGAGCAGTGGATGAAAGTATGAGCATTGGAGTCAGAGACTCCAGGCTTTGAACTCTGGGTTGGTCAACTGGCGGCTGTGGAAACTTGGGCAAATTTACTTCTCTGAGCTTTCATCTCCTCAGGGTTAAAATGCAGATTATAATAGTTCTACCTCGCAGGATTACAGTAAGAATGAAATAATATGACATATGTAAATCTCTTAGCAAATGTCTAAAAAATAATAAGCTTTCAATAACTTTGTAAAAATTTCTTACCTAAGTCCAAAGACATCAAATGACTTCCCTGAAGTGACACAGAGGCAACACAGCACCATTTGCTCTTTATTATCATGAATGGGTTTCAATTACTACTCGTATCACAAATTATTTATCCCCTCATCTAGTCTATTAGTAAATGTGTTAAATTTAAAAAGAGCCTTGTTTCATCTTCCCTAAACATTTCAACCCCTTTGGAGAAACAGTTATTAATCATCATTCTCTGTCCATAAACATTCAGTTAGGCTCACATCCAAATGTCAAGTGTTCAGACCCGTAAACACTGGAATAATTTTGTCAGTAAAACTGCATGAGTTTCCTCATAAAATGTTTCAATTAACTCCATTTTACTAGGTGTGATCTTAATCCTTAAAAGAGAAATTAATCCTAGCTAGTGAAGTTTTGGTTTCTCTTTAATCAAAATTAAAATATCCTTGAGGACAGAAGTGGGGCTTCAGCTTTCTTCATATCCTACCCAGTATTTGGCACGGTGGTAAGTCTAAGTGGCTGTTTACTGAATGTGTGATCAGGTGTATCTGTGGTATCATTAAGCACAACTATGATAACCTCTGTTTCAGGAAAAGGAAACAAGCTGAGTCTATTTCTCAAACTAAAGTCTAGTACTATACTAAATCGCAAGAACATTTTAATAAAGTTGTCTCAATCAAAGCAACCACTTTGAGGCCACTATAACAACTTTCAAGCATACAGAGTGAACCAGCCTCCCTGAGTGGCAGGACCCACCATTCTCACCAGTCTAGACAGTGAGGAGAGGATCTCAATACTGTTAAAATCAATTAGAATAAGAACAACAACAAACAGAGAATCTAAGTCTCATCGGCCTGTGGGTACATGTGAGATATCACCGACAATACTATCTCCCCTTTCATTCACGGGATTCGAATAATGAAGGACTGCAACAATGGCACCTTCTCCCAGCCTTTTCAGTGATGAGGTAGTACCACTTCTGTGATCAAGGACAGTCCTCCTATGACCTTGACTCTGCCCACCCTTCACACTACACTTGAAATCACAGAATACAGTCGCTTGCCAGTCTATGGAAATCCTGATTCCTTGTCTAGGATTTTGTGTCTAATGTTTGCAAACCTATAAATCCACCAGATGCCAGCATGGTGCTCTGTTCCTTCCTGTGCTCCCCTGGCCACAGACCACAGCAGTCCTCACAGTGAAAGAGAGAATGACACAGTTTTGGGCGTCCTCACTTACCAAGTCCACTATGCCATAATGTTGTGGTCGGGCACACGTGCCCCAGGGTCGGGCCACATAGGAAGGAACCCCAGCTCTAATATTCTGCTGATTCTGAGAGCTTGAGTAGATTGCTGAGCCTGTCTGAGCCTCGGTTTCCTTATCTGTTTGTAAAATAGGGATAACACTATTATCTCAAAAGCTTATTAGAAGGAGTGAAGACAGTAACACGTATAAAAGCAGACAGTATAGTATCTGGCACATAGTAAGTAAACACTCAATAAATGTTCACTATTGTTACATCTGAGAATGAAACACTGGAGAATTATTTAATGACCAGCTGCCATATCCAGCAGGCAAACTTTAAAAGTAAATCCTTTTTTTGCCAGGTATTATTCTGGGTCATATCACATAATTTATTGTTCACAATAACCACTGAGGCAATACTGTTCTCACTGTTTTCATAGGCTCACAGAAGTTGTGTCTATGTCAAATGGCCAGTGGCTGTCCAAAGCCTGTGTGTTCTCCAGCAAGGCATGCTGCCTCTCACACTGCAGGAGACTTGAGGCCTTTTCATTGGTGCCATAGTTACACTGAAATCAGCATCGCATTCATAGGTTTAACCTGTGGTCCAGAGTAGCCTGACTCCTGCCTGTTTCACCTTCTGTCCACAGTTCATAAGGACATGGCAATCTACACAATTGCAGGATTGTCACCTTTGAAGTTTTATTTATTTTGAAGTCAACATGGATGTATCTTTACAAAAGTAACAGGATTTGACCCTCAGGCACTGATGATGATGACCTCCCAGCAGGAGCCCAGTGGATGGTTTATCTCAAAGACTTTGAATCCAAGCCCTTCCCAAGTCTCTTTGCAGAGAAGGGCTCTTAATCAATCAATTCTGAGAAATGGACTTCCTGAACTGGGGTTGGGAGCCCCCTTGTTTGAGGATTGAGGGGAGGGCCTGGGATGAGGTCTGAGCTGCTTCTTTCAGCTTCTGGGACTCTCGATAGGGACACTCACTAGGGCTGGGAATGTGGAGAATCCTAGCCTGTCACTCAAAGTTCCACTTACTCTCAGCTCTGTGCTCAATTAGCACCCTCCCTTGTGCCATCTTTTGAGTCCTCACACCTCAGGAAGTGGCATCATTGATACTTCAGAAGGCTAAACCCCAGCAAGACCTTCTCTAAATGTTTACACACCTATCGACAGACAGGCACATTGGAACAGTGCTCTGAGAGAACCGTGTGGAACCCTGTCTTCCAGGGTCTGTATTCTCTTATAGGCAGGATACAAACTTTTCACTCACTCTTAATTCTGAAGTCAGAACGTGTCATACAATAGATGGGTACATTTTATGTAGAAGTATCTCCTTTGTTTTCTTTCAAAAACCGTTATTACTACAATGATGCATTAGCATTTACAAACTGCTTAGAATCCAGTAAAAGCCAAATAAAGACAATATATTCCTTGGAGTTCCCTTGGTATTGTATGTTCCTCTATCACTATTTTAAAAATTATTTGTTTTCATATGGCTTCTCTACTAGTTGGTAAATATCTTCAGGTATGGAACTTGGTTTTATTCATCTTTGCAGCCTCAACAAAATGCTCAGTTCCTAAAATATAGTAGGTGATCAACAAATGCTTGCATGGATGGTATCTGAGCAAACCTAATCTGAATTTCTCTCTTTTGCGGAATTGTCTTTTCACTGGACTACGTGTGTAGAGATTATAGAAATAACAATACCACCAACCAACTTCTCCCACTCCTTTTCCTTCTGTGGTTCTCCTAGCCATTCAAAGGGCACAAAATGAGTCCCAGGCTCCTCTCCCTAGCCATTTTCTTTACAGATAAGGAAGTTTCTTCAAAAAGATAGGCTTAGTCAGTTTCAAGTTTAGGGGCTTTTTGAATGACGTCTCATTCTACTCTTGGAAAGTCCACCTTGCAGACCATTGCACTGTTGACGTCAACAATAACAAAAACGGCTGACATTTATTGAGAAGTATTTCATGCTGGGTGCTATGTTATTGCTTCATTTATATCGTCTCATTTAGTCCTATGATGGCCCTATGCTCAGACAGTTAAGCAGCCTGCCCAAGATGGTACAGTTAATAGAGGCAGAGCCAGAATTTGAACTCAGTGTAGTTCAGAGCTCTACTTGTTTAATCTCTCTGATAAAATCACCCACATTTTTCTCATGTAGCTATTTAAAGGTTTTATTCTTTATGATCGACTGCTTTCATTCTATCAAAGATGTGAAATATTTCCAATACCCTGATGCAAATTATTAAGCAGAATATATTTAGGAAATAATTTTACTCCTAAATTAATCCCATGAAATGGGCTAGACTCATATTATGAAGAATCTTTGAAATGAGAACTCAGATGGGAAGCAGAACAGAAAAGCACACAGAAACCCGAGGTGCCGACTGTCTCTGCGGCTGGGCTGGGCAGCAGGTGCCCCTCGGAGAGAGCAGAGAAGTTGCAGGGGATCATCCACTGTGTGTAAGGTGACACATCTTGATTAAATTTTTAAAAGGAAGAAAAGGAAAGTGCAGCTTCTGTACTGCCTACCTGAAGGTTACAACATATGCAAGAAGCTGATGTTTTCTCTGACTGGCTGTTGAAACGTATCATATAACTTGTGCATACTTAGGAATCGAGTTTGGGAAGGGACTTCCCATCTATGAATTTTGGGTAGCCCGCTATATTAACATCTTGGGACATCAATGTTGCCTCTAACCTAATTATTCATGCTATTTTCAGCCACAGATTGTGTCACCACCAGCTCAGTCCAAAGACTAAAATAAAACAATCCTAAGAAAATTCCAGTGGCATACTCATCAAAGAAGGAGATGACCTTCAAAAGGCTCACTGAAGTGCCTGCTCAGAGTCCAGGCATTCTCTGCTCTCGCATGCACAGCCAGGCATCCCCAACTCAGACAATATTGGCAATCTCAAATTCTTTACTCACCCTCACCTGCTTGGCAACAGACTTTTCTCACTTGGAATGTGCCACAACTTGTAGAAAGAACTCCATCTAATTAGAAACACTGTTTTGACAGCAGTCGTGAATAAGTTGTGCCAGGTGTTCACATGTCATGAATGCCAGCCATGTTTGGTTATTTATAATACAAAGTCAGGACAACGGAATACCTACTCTTATGGGCTGCTACACTGCATTTAATCCATATCACGGACTAATTTAACACACTAAAAAGCATAATCTTTAGCTCAAATTTTCAAGAGGGAGAGAAAGAAGAAGGAATCAAGAATGTACTGAATACCTACTGAAGGCCAGGCATCGTGCTGGGAGCTTTAACTTGTGTTACTTCTTAATTCCCACCACAATCATATGAAAGAGGTATTACTGTCCCCATCTTACAGATAAGGAAACATAACCTCTGAAGGATTAAATATCCTGCCCAGGTAAGTGGTAAAGCCAGGATGGGAACCAGGACTGTGCGAGCCCCAATTCCATGTTTGTTTTCACTACTGGATCAAAATTTCCCCTACACTGCCTAGTTCAGGACCAAAAGCATAAGAATAATGGTTTAAAAGGCACAGATTCTGCATTCTTTGGATCTTTGAGCTGTTTCATCACGTTCTAGGTGTGTGGCCTCATTAAGTTACATAACATCACTAAACATCAGTTTCTTTATCTTTAAAAAATAGAGATCATTATAATGTTACCTCATACATTTTAAATGCTTCACAATAATTATGACCATGGTCAATTTCTTTTCCATAAAGCCTCCTTACCTGTTAAATAGAATAATGATAACAAAGCTAATATTTGCTGAATATTTATTACTGGCCAGGCACTATGCTGAGGGTTTCACATGAATTACCTCATTTAATTCTAACAATAATTCAATGAAATAACAATAGCTAGAACTTCTTGAGCACTCACTATATACCAAGAGCTGATCGAAAGCTTTGACTCATATTAACTAGAAAGTACCTGAGGCAGGTAATATTGTCTCAATATTACACAGAGGATAATGGAAGCTCATAGAGGATAAGTAAATCACCCATGGTCACATGGCAGGAAGAGAGGAAGCCATGTTAAGAACTCAGGCAGCCAGACTTAGGAATTCACAGTCCTAACTTTGACACTTTCATTCCTGGACCTGGGCTGGGCCATAAAAGAAATGTCTGATTCAGTACCTGTGTTTAAATAGCTCCCAAACATATTGAAGCTGTAAGACTGACACGTGTAACAAGTGAGGATGCTATAATATTCCGTAGCTGAATATCCAAAATATGCAAAAAAACAAAAACAACAACAACAAAAAAACCACACAGGAGGAGCCCTGGAAGATAAATGAGGAAGAGGGGATGGTGGCCTGAGGGCTCCAAGGAAGACTTCCTAGAAAACATGTGGCGTTCACTAAGACTGATGTGATTGCGGTTGGTCCAGAAGTAAGGTTCGGGCAAGTATATCAGAAGGGAGTCTTAGCCAGTGTGGAGATGCAGATGTAAGCCTTGTCTGGGGAAGAATGAGGAGACTGACCTGATGGTACATGAGTTTCATGTTAGAAAACAGAAATAAAAGAGATCACAGAAGATCCCTGACAACAGTCTAAAAAATGGGCCATCATTTACAATAGAAATAGCATTAGATTCTTGTGGAGAATTACAGGACAAGTGCGTGACAGCATAGCTTAGTGACAGAAGACTGAGAAAGACAGGGAGAAGCCCCGGCAAGTCCCCAGAGTGAGGCAGTGAGATACTTTCCCAACTACTAAAGTGATAGCAGCAGGAGACAGAAACAAGAACTCAACCAGATACTGTGAGGACAGAACCAACAGGGTTTAGTGATAGATTGATGCAGGAGACATTTAGGGAACAGGTAGGAGATATCAGTATCTGTGACTAGCTCCATCATCATATCCCCGCATCAGGCTCTGTTAATGACTGTCACATGGTGGATGCTAAAAATGTGTTTGTTAAATAAATGAGTCATCTAGCTTCCAATCGAGACCCTTCATTTTTCACATGAGAAAAAGATCATGTAGGTTATGTGGATTAACCAAAATTATGTAAATATGAGTGGTAGAATCTAAACTAAATTCCCCAATCCTGACAGCTATTCCGGAATTTTTCTGCAGTAACTTTTTCTCAATATGGAAAATCTTGGGGACTCTAATATTGATATCAATAACAGAAAATCACAATTGGGGAGAGATTACTGGGGTTCTTAGGTAATATTAACTTGGTTTTGGGCATGTAAACACTCAAGTGATGACAGAACTTCTCATCGGAAATGTCCTGTTAGAGGTTTCCAATCAGGGACTAGAATAAAAATGAAAATTAATTATTTTATATATGTATATATATATATATATATATGTATATATATATATATATATATATGTATATATATATATATATTTTTTTTAGTTGAAGGCATGAAAAACATTTTTAGAATATCATGAATAAAAAATGTTTTTGGTTTCCCATTACTTTAATTAAATATTTTTCAGTCTATCGAAGAATTGTTGAACAAGCAGTGCACTTAACTGCAATCAGTATGTTAATGTCGTTAGAATCACTTCATTTGCTCATGTTAGTCTTGACCTGCCTACATGCACAGTGACTCGGGGACTGCTGCACTAGCCAGGCGACATCAGTGTCCTGAGAAAGCACCACCGGGACTGCAGGTCTGTCTCTGCGGGTCCTGTTGCCATCTTCATTCTGTACTTTGGTTACATCTTGCCAAGTATTATTTTCAAAGGCAAAGCAAAAAAATCTTAAAACTGTTCTGAGATTTATGGAATATGCCTATGCCATAAATGAAGCAGAGGCCTCATCATTCATGGGAGAGCCCACATATCCCCTTATCTGAGAAATTTTACCTAAACCTTACCTGTGATGCTCACACACGCCCCATAAAATAGCCATA
>NW_006440645.1:7644796-7681480 GCF_000325575.1 Pteropus alecto | reverse complement strand
TCAAAACTCTAAACATATTTTAGTTATAGCAGATAGTAAGTTGTTTTATAACTGCTTTTGTGTATATCTCTTCAACCAGTCAATGTGTGTCCATAAAAGTAAGTCCTTAAATCTTCCTCATTTTCAGGACATCAGTGCCGGCACACGGCAGAAATTCAATTCATTTTGTTTGGAATCTTTTAACATCTGGGCATCTGAAGAGTCAGGGCAATCAAAGATGATGTAGTAGTTCATGATGTAGTAGTTCATGGAAGAAGAAACCATGTCCTCACTGACTCATTCTAGCAAGAGACAGAAATCTCTTCCCAATCATAGAAACTCATATAAGGGCAAACATCTAGGAAGTGGAAATGAGTATAGTGTATGTGTAAGGAAGAAACTGATCTCACTGAAACAGAAGAGCTGAAGTTGGATAGGAAAGAGAAACAAAGTTGGGTGGAATCAGATTGTGGAGGGTTTCATAGGTATGGATGAGACTCAATATCTTAGTTTCCAATTGTTACTGTAACAAATCACAACAAACTTGGTGTTTAAAACAACAAATATCTATTATCTTAACAGTTCTAGACATCAGAAGTCAGAAATAGGTCTCACTAGGCTAAAACCAAAGCTGTATTCCTTTCTGGACACTCTAGTGAAGAAACCATTTTCCTGCCTTTTCCAGCTTCTAGAGGCTGCCCATGACCCTCTTCCAACTTCGAAGCCAGAAATGCTCAGTCTTTCTCATGCCACTGCATTCTGACACTTCCTTCTGCCTCCCTCTTTCACTTTTAAGGTTGCTGTGATTACTCTGGGCCCACCCAGATAACCCAGGATAACTCCCCATTGTAAGGTCAGCTGATTAGCGATATTAATTTCCTGTAAACCTTAATTTCCTTCACCATGAAATCTAACATATTCACAGGTTTCAAGAATTAGGGCATGACACCTTTGGGGACCATTATTCTGTCTATCACTCAGTATGGAATAGGAAGTCTATATCCATCTCGTTACTGCAAATGCTGTAACGAGAGCATAGAGCTACAGACTGAACTGTTCTAAACTGCCCTCTCTGAAACTTTGGACAACCGAGCCATGATGAGAACTTTTTTTTGCCTTTGTGCACAAAGAATGTTTGTTTGTTTGTTTTTTAAACAGCAGATATACATTAAGTGCTTTGCTCACATCCATATAGACAGATAACAAGAACATCTGAATCCTCCTCTGTATAGTGGTCCCTAAGAAATGGCCCAGTTGTCATACGGTGAGATTCATAATATTTTGAAAGATTTTAATTCACTGAATGGAATCTAAGTTCCTATTAATCTGGTGGGTGGTGTGATTCCCATGACACTGACAGGGCTGTGTGACTTTCTCTTTTGCATAACACTAATTAATAATGACAATACAACTATTTTGAATGTAGTTATCATCCTTCTTAGAGCTCAAAGAGTTTCAGAGAATTTGCCCTTTTTCTTTCAAAAATATGCCTATAGGGTTAGCAGCTGCAGTATTACTATTTGAGATTAAAATAAAAAATAATTTTCCAACATCAGTGAAAGGTGCGTGTAAACTTATAAATATGATAATCTGACTGAAAAAAGGTCAAACTTGTTTTTCATATATGCGAACTGTAAATTCAAAAGTGCTTAAGTGAAGTTTTCTGAGGTCGACTATATCTTCAAAGTACAGGTGACCATGTCTGCATTCATTCATTCACTCTTTTAATTGTGTAGCATGTAAACTCCAGTTACCAGACACCATTCAAGCACAGGGATTCAACAAAAACAAGATAGTCGTTGTCCTCAAACAGCTTACTGTTAGTATGAGACAGATCATATGCTTTTAACAAATGTATTAACAAACACATTGTCTTCCAGGTAGTAAAGAGTACTCTGAATTAAAAGAAAAAAAACAGCACAGGAGATAAAGAAAGAGAAGGAATGCTATTTCAGTTACAGCAGCCGTGGAAGGCCTGAGTAGACAGCGAGTAAGAAGTAAGCCCTGCGAAGAAACGAGAAAAGGGCAATGAACAAATATGAATTAAACGCAGACTATAGGCCAGGGATTATTTTTGATGCTGGAGATAAAGCAAGTATAAAGACCCTACCAGAGGCAGGACAAGCTTGAAGAGATCCAGAAACAACAAAAAGAATATGTACCACTGAGTTATATTAATAAATGCCATTATTCAACACACTTATCTCCTAATTATTTGACAACTGAAATAATTACCAAGACCACAAAATACTAGTAGTAGAGGTTAGTCTCATTACCCCTCTTCCTAGATCTATGGTTTTAAATTTCTTGGATTAGCATCATTTGTTTCCACAAAGTCTCATGTGGCATTTCAACATGTCAAACATAAAAGTGATCTGTTTCATTGAAGGATTTTTGGGTGTCCATAGCCCTACCTCTTCTGCCTTCCCTTAAAAGTCACTGCCTCTCCTTTGTAGTGACGCCAATTTCTTATTTTGATAACCGTATCATCACTATGTAAAATGTTAACATTAGGAAAAACTGGTTGAAAGATATATGGGAGCTCTATGTACAGTCATCTCTGTATCTGCAGGTTCTGGATCCAAGGAGTCAAGCAAACATAATTCGAAAATATACAGGGGGGAGCGGTGGTAAGTTTCGTTATGAACGTGTACTGTGTAGTTAGGCCTACGATGGTTGCATCTGTACTGAACCTGTACAGACTTTTTTTTCCATTTTATTATTCCCTAAATATAACAACTATTTACATAGCATTGACACTATTATTAGGTATTCTATGTAATTCAGAGATGACTTAAAGTACATGGGAGGATGTGCATAAGTTATATGCAAATACCATGCCATTTATATAAGGGACTCGAACATTATCAGATTTTGGTTCCTGCCGGGGGGCGGGGGAGGAGGTGGTAGGGTCCTGGAACCAATCCTCTGTGGGTACCGAGGAATGACTGCACTAGTTTTGCAACTCCTCTATAAGTCTAAAATTATTTCAAACTAAAAAGTTGAAAGACAAATATATTGTCCTACCATCACTACCAGGCGCCCCACTTAGGGAACGGAGGGCTTTGGGTAAAGCCACTGACCCTGCTGATCTGCCAGGCCTTGCCGCCTTGGCCTACTACTCAAAAATCTTCAAAAAAGAGGCAGTTTCTGGGTAGCCCATTCTGGTTTTTAACATCCTCAACACCAGAAAATTCTTTCTTATGACACTTTAAACCTTCCATGCTCTGTGAAAAACCCACTGTTTCAAGTGTTATCATCAATAGAGAATTAAATTGCCTTCTACAAAATATTTTATGATATATTCACATACCCCATACTTTTCCATTAACTTTCTTTCTTCAAGTTAATAGCAACGCCTTCACCTTTTCTCATAGGACTTCTTTTTACACATCTAAATCATTCAGGGGACTCAACACTTCAAGTTCTTTTTGACCTGCTTAAACTATGGTGTCCATAACTTCTGGACTTCTTTTAAAAATAAGTTAATTCAATAAATAGAAATAAAATTAAAAGAGGAGCCAGTTAGTGTCAAATACCTTGGATGAGAGGGGTGTATCATCACTCAGGCTTTATATACAATGGTCTTATTTAAATATTGTTGCCGTAACAACCTCACTACATTACCATATTTTGTTTTTTCTTACACATTTTTTCACACTGCCTATGGCAGTGGTTAAGCCAAGTGCCCCAGGCATTTGCTCCTAACCAATGAACAGCCAGACTGGGAACTTCAAGTCTTTCAGCAAGTCACAACTGCCAAAAAGTTTCTCTCGCCAAGAGACAAATTCCCTGAATTATACAAAGTAGAAATGTGGTCTGAAATCGTTCACCTGATGTCATTAAACAATAAAATAACTGAGTCTGTGACCTTGTTTGCTGGACCTCGCCATGCTTTAGGTGGCTGTCTGAAAAGTAAGGATAAGCATGTTTACCAACTTCATTTGGGTGTTGTAAGAGTTGATTAGTGCTTATAAGGCACCATCTATCTGATCAGAGGCTCTGTGGCTTTACTGCCCGAGTCATCAGAGGCTGTGGAATGCCTATGTCTCTCAAGGGCATTCCCTTGAAGCTCGGTAGGGTGACTGTAGGTGACTTGCTGTGGCCCATCACTACTATGTGACCCAACTGTACTTTCAGACATGCATACCGAGCGCCAGTAAGGCTATCACCAAAGCTGAAAAGCAGTTTTTCTAATGCTGCAGGCTCATGCACAAGGCACTAAAATAGCACGAGAAATACTATACCCATATTGCTTTATCCTAGACATCTGACACTTGTAAAGCTGATGCCAAATTTCTTGTCACATATGTGTCTGGAAGCCTTCGTGATGAGAGGCATTTCTTATCTTCTGACATTTCAGAGAGCTGCGTGGAGCTAGACAAGCACAGATCCTCCTTCAAAAAGGCATGAGGCAAATGCGAGCATTCTTTTCAGGTGACCTCCATGGCTCTCTTTGGAGAAGACACCCTTCAGCACATCTGCATTCCTTAAGATGTTCCAAATGTTTGAGTGTGCTCCTCTCAGTGAGTAAAGCCAAACTACCCTGGCTCCCCAAGGTCATTTGAGAATGATATGCCTATTAGCCAAATGAGGAAATGCTACTGCAGGAAAACCAACTGTAAGATCCAACGATCTTTAGGTGTGCAGGGGCCCAGATACCCCGCCTCTGGTGACATAGACCACCTCTATCTATTAAAATCAGTTTTCAGCTGACTCTAATTACTTTTGTGATACACTACCCTCCGACAGAAACTAAACTAGGATTTTTCATGATACAATAGTAGATCATTTCTAGTGGTTCCCTTCTCTTCTGATCTCGCCTACACAACCTGCCTGACAGAGTAGGCTCCACAATCCCAGCCACCAAGAAGCAGAGGTTTCTAGTGGGAGAGTCCCTAAAGCAGTATGCGTCCGGATAACCTGGCTTTGAATGCAAATTCCTGGGCCCTATTCCAGGCCTTTCAGTCAAAACCTCTGGCAAATGAGATCCAAGACTCTGCATTTTCAACAAATTCCCCAGATGGTCTTCTTTTTACTTTTTATTTTCCCAGATAATTTTTCTACACAGTTTGTTTAAAGCCTGACAGAATCTTTAAGTAAATTAAAATTCATACAAGCCCTCAGCTGTTAGGAGAGTTTCTTCTGGCCACAGACTTAGATATAATGGTCATTGAGTCATCTCCTGTAAGCTCACCCACAAGCAAACTCAGACAACACTCAGGAGGAAGGAACGCATTTCATGATTTCTTCCATCGGCGAGCCTCACTGTTCATGCTCCTCATTTGGAATAATGAGCACTGCCATATGATGCTCCTGGCATCAATTCTCTTGTATTACTTAACTTTTTGTATTAGTTTTCTATTGCTGCCATAACAAATTACCACAAACTTGGCATGCATTTATTATCTTACAGTTCTTTACGTTAGAACTCCAACACAGGTCTAAAACCAAGGTGTTGACAGGGCTGGTCCTCTCTGGAGGTTCCAGGAGAGAATCGTTTCCTTGCCTTTTCCAGTGTATAGAGGCCACCTGCAATTCTTGGTTTACAACTCTCTCTTCCATCTTCAAAGCCAATGACACTACGTCTCTCTGACTATTCTTCACATTCCCTCCTGACTCTCCTCTTTTGCCTCCTTCTTTCACTTTTAAGGACTCTTGTGATTCATTGGGCCACTCAGATAATCCACAATAATCTTCTCAACTCAAGGTTCCTAATATGTGATTAAATCTGCACAGTCTCTTTTGTCTGGAAAGGTAATGTTTCACAGGGATTTAGACGTTGACATCTTTGGGGGGCCATTATTCTTCATACCACACTTTTCATCTGTAATATGAAGTATGTTTTCATTTGGGTTTCCCCAAAAGCAGACCCTAAGATTATGATTGGACTACAAGTCCTAGGAAGCCAACTAAAGGAATGGGAAAGTCGCACAGCAATGGAGGAAAGCGAATCAGAGAGTTATTGAGCAGGACACCACTGCAGGCGACGGGCAGAATTCCTCCAAGGACTGTGGAGAACACATCTCCAAAGAGTCCCACAAGGGGTAAAGAAACTGCCCAATTCCCACCATTAATTAGTTAGAGGTCACATGAACTCCCTGGCACTTGCAGCATTTCTGGCCCCTCTCACCGTGAGGGACCTCCAGAATGGGCCAAGGGCATAACAGCATCTGAATCAAGGGACATGGTTTTAGAGGGAAGTATGGCATTACGTATGGAAAACATAAATGCCCATACCCTTTGACCCAGCAAGTCCACCTCCATGGAATTTATGCTAAGGGCATAAATGGACACATACGCAATGATTGTTTATAATATTTTAAAGAATTGGAAATAATTTAAATTTTCATTAATAGGGAATTAGTTAAATTAAGTATGGTGATACAATTGAATACTCTGCTATAATTTAATATAATGATGTCATGATAGAGACTAGTTCCTGACATAATTCTGAATTTTAAAAAAAAGGCTATAATTAGTAAATATATTGTAAATCCATTTATGTAAAATTATGTATGTATAATGTGTGTGTGTGTGTGTGTGCAAGATGACTAGAATAATCATCAAAACTAAGTTTCTAGGAAGCAGAAATTCTCATCCTTCATACTTTCTCCTTCATACTTCTATGTATTATAACAATTTTTACAATAAATGATGCATTATTTATTATTTATTCAATATAATCTATTACAAAGGAATTTTCCATTAAAAAGGGAATTTAAGTTTTCCTAAGATAGGCTTCTTTTGAAGTGTGATATGATGGAGTTCAATGTGCTTATGGATCCTTCTCCATTTTAAAGCTACATGAGAGTAGAGCCTGTGCATTACACAGAATACTTAGGGCATGGTTCAAACACAGCAGGTGCTTAACAAATATTTATTCTTTAATTGACTTTCATCAGTATGGAATTCAGTAAAACAACACATTGAACAAATTGGGTCACAGTGAAGTTTTCACACTGCATAGAGATGACTTCCTGGTTAGCTGAGAGGCCTGGTGTGGCCTTATCAGGCAAGGGCCTGCTGTGACAGACAAGGGCAGGCCTGTCACTGCAAGGACATACCCGCATCATTCCAGAGATGCTATCAAGAGTCCCACTTCTCTAAGGTAGAAGTGAAAACCAGTGCAAGTACAGCCTTATAGTTTTACAGCACAAATGAGACAAGTGGAATCTGCATCCATTTGTGAGAAAGCAATTCAACAGTTTGTCCTCTGAAACTCTAGACCTTCCTCAGAAATAGCACTGCACTTCCAGTTATGCATGATGGGAGAACTGACCGGAAGTACAGACAGGAAGGACAAGTGGGAGAATGAGCCACAGGGTGTGCCCATAGTGTAACAGGAATAACATGTAAGTGTGAGATTTCACAGTCTTCCCTCAGGCTCCTTTTATGCCTAAGGAGAAAATTTTTTCACCTGTCCAGGTTGCTTCTGGACTCTCCTTTGTTGCTCAGAATCTGAATAATGAGCACATACAGAGGAAACAGAAAAATGGGCAAGCCCTAGTTGATCTATCTATCAAAGAGCTGAGAGGGGTAGCAAGAGAAGGAAGGCGGGAGAGATCACAGAATCATGTAAACTGGATGCCAGAGAGGTGTCAGTTGAAGATTCAGAGCTTTGGGGAGCACCTGATGTCCACGTGGAAGGGAATGAAGATGACAGTGAAGTAGAGAGATTTCAAGATGCTTTTTCTATATTAAGAACGCATACCCCATACTAAAATCTGTTGAATTGTATGCTTTAAATGAAAATTGTATCTCGATAAAGGTATTTAAAAAAAAAATACACTGCAAAAAAAAAAAGCACACCTCACTTTGTCAGTTTATTGATAAACTAAAATAATATTTTAGAAATTCTAATCATTTCTTGAGTACTACGTCATTTCTTTTCATTCATTCTTACACAGAGATTGAGCCATGTGAAACTTAAACTATGTTTGAGTTCTAATCAACTAGAGAAAGGATTCTTAAAGATCTTCTCGCCCAAGCTCTCATTTCAAAGTGAAATGAAGTGAAGCTGGGAGGTCGAGTAAGTTTTTGTTGTCACACAGCAGTAAAGCTGAGAACTATGGAGGTCTGGTCCAGGTCTTTGGAAAACTACCACCCCACTTGTATTCAGTGTTCTTCCAGCTATTGTTTACAGAAAGAAACAATTCGAGGATAAACATGATTAAAACATGTAGTTATCATATTCAGTCCAGTTTTCCTGACCTTTAGAACAAGTCAGTCCAATCAGCTGCACACCATTGCCCAACTAATAGCCTAGGCCATGGAGATTCAGCCTTTCTGAGCCTGGAGAATAATCAGTCCTCGCAATGCCAGTGTTGCCTTCGCCCCCTTTTAAAGAGCAACAGGAAAAGAACAATAGCTACCATTTGCTGAGACTTATCCATGCATCAACTTGGGTAGGGCAGTCAGAGCCCTGTGACACCGGAATATGGAGAGTTCAATTTTGAAATAAGAATTGTAAAACTACTAGTGTCACTAATGTAAATAATGCCCATCTGTGAGTCACATCAGAAATTTACAAAGTTAATTATGGGATCACATCTCTGATGCTCTCCCAGGATGGCTCTGGCACCTGCTATGTGCGAGGCGCTGGTCTAGACATTTTACATATGGCGTCTCTTTTAATCCCCACAATAATTCTATTATGTGGGTATTTATCACCCCATTTTGCAAATAAGAAAAAAAGTGAAAACATGATGGGAACAGGACCAAACAAGTAAAAGACAAGTTCTAATGTCAATACAATATCCTTAGGCCTCAAAGAGGGTAGTCTCATGATGGGACATAAGGCCCCTTTCATCCCAGAAGACTCATCCGGCGCCTGTCATTCCACCATCAGCTTCATTAATTTGTGGCTTAAATACCCTTAATAGTCACCTATGAAATCAAAAATAACATATGCATTGATCAGAGAACGTAAAGCTATGCTACAGAATAAACTGGAGTCTCAGTGGCCTAACACAGCAAAAGTATTTCTTGCTCATGCAAAGTCTGATGCAGACATTTGAGATACTTTAAGGGGAATAGGGATGAGATAAGGAGAACATGAAAGATGGTGTGGGATGTTTTAGATTCACAGCATGTGGATCATGCAGGCCTATAAGTGAAGTACATTTCCGCCCGCACTGCAGGTCAACCTAACAACCTACAGGGAAGCAGAGGGATGGGGGACCACTATGACCTCCTCCACACTTCCAAAAGAATTACAGCTTTGGTGCGTATCTGTTAGCACGTTAGTCGACAAGAGTTACTAACAACAACAGACACAGCAGTGTGTAAGGAGTCTCTTCTTCGGGACAGGCCCAGAAAAGAGATGGAAAAGGGAGAGTGACAGAGACAAATGTATGTAGTTGGCAATTTTTCTGGGTTTTGCCTAACTTCAAAAATCCGTCTACTAAACCTCACTGTCTCTCCAGCTCATTGCTCATGCTTCTGATGGCTTTGCCTGTATGATAAATTAGACCTTATGTTTTGCAAGTATAAGTTTTCTCAGAAATATCGGAAATAAAGTTGTTTGTTCATTTTATTCCTAGAGGCATGTAGGTACTTTGGGAGATAAAACTAAATAAATAAATATTTTCCTGACAAGTTGACTGTAACAGAGCTCAATAAATTGACATATTTTCCAATTTATTTCTATCATAAAATTCAATAAGAAAACAATAAATTGGCCCCCAAAAGAAGTAATAAATCGAATTTGGGAATGCATCAAATTTTAAAATCATATATTTAAAGAAAAAATATAATTTATAAAAACATTAATAACTATTGGTGCACAACCCAATTAAGCCAGAGGCTTGGCTGGAAATCCTCCTCTTCACTCAGTCTAATCACCACGTGCATTTGATTTTATTTTGAAATGTCTCTATCAAGTTCTTCATCGTCTCATTATCCTTCTATTCCCACAGCCGCAGCCTCAAACTTTCCCACTTGGAGAACGACATTGCCTCCCAGGTGATCTCCCTGCATTTAGTCTTGCTCACTGCCTCAAGCCCACTCTAGACAGCAGTGAACTTGGAAACTGCAGGGTGCAAGGGAATCCTTTCAGAAGCTAATTGAATGTGCTGATTCCCAACTTTCTCCCCAGAAATTCTGATTCAACAGATCTGGGGTGCAGTTCAGAATTCTGAATTTGTAACACCCACTGCAGACGATTTTTAATGTGTATGATCCTTAGAGAAACCTGCTCCAACCAAAATCTCAGCAAGAATCCCAAATCTCAATTGCCAGTCTTCTGTTTAAATCAACTAGATGACTGGTCAGAGTCTGCTAGATAAATCCCAAGCCCCTTATCATGGAATATAAAGCCTCCATGACCCAGGCCTTGAATATCTTTCCAGACTCATATTTCGCCTTTCTTCCTAAAATGTCACACTTGCAGAACCACCAATGGCAAACTGTTTGAATTTTCTGAGCACACTGTATTGTTTCATGCTTCCACATCTTGGCACATGCTGTTTGACTACTCCGAATTTCTTTGTGCATTGCCTTCCTGATAAACCAGCATTTGCCTTCAATACTGAGATCTTGTGAGTCATTTCCTAGGTTAATTTCTTCTACTAGGCCGCCAATGACAGAGTTAATTATGCCTCCCTCCTCTTTCTTTCCCTTGCCCACTCATGACGTTTGTACATACTTCTATGACCACACGTTTGTTTACATTCCTGTCATTCCCTGTCTATTCCTCATTTCCTTGCTTCATCTCTGTGCCTGGCACATAGAAAGCACTAAATAGATATTGTTGAATGATTGATAAATAGAAAAAGTAATCAAATCAACAAGGGGTGTGTGTATTTGTGTGCGTTTTAATTGCATGACTTAAGAACATAACTTACATCCTGAGAGCGACTATTAAGTAATAAAAAGAATGGGACATTGTCTTTCTATATGTATCTCTGGATTTTTTGCACTTAACTCAAAGACCTCCTCTGGATTCTGAAAGCAGCTTGTAACAATTGAAAATGTGACACAAATACTGTAGTCTTGCTCACCCCTAGGCAAACTAAAAAACCTCTTTTGTATATCTATTCAAAAGTTCAGGTAATGATCTCAAGCCTGCATATAACAATGTATTTAAATGTTGCTGTTTTATATAATCTATTGTATAAAATTATCCCTCAAAGGAGAAAATGCCATCATAAAACAGACAGTAAAACTCTTAAACTTGCCAAAACGCTACAGTCTAAAATAATTTTCTAACAGAGAAAGACAATGCTTCTTTTTAGCAGAAGAATGGAGTTATTACAAATGTACTCTTTCTGACATCAAAACAGAAAGAATAATCACTCAGCCTATATTTGTTGGCTTAGAGTTATTTGGATGCGGTAAAAATACCTTCACTCTAGCCATAAACCTGTAAATCTTCCTTACAAAGATGAAAACTGTCCATAGCAATCAACAGTAACACCCCAAGTCTGACACTTCCAGACACCCAAATAACACAGTGCTGGGTGGGCAGAGAACACTGTTAGCAGTAACCAGGAAATCACACAGCCCACACTCCTTTCGCACAGAGAACAAGCATCCTTAATGCAGTAATGGACCAAAACTCAAAAGTATCCCAGAAATACACAATGCAAAGATACAAATATGCCCCATGAAGGGATAAGAATTTATAATGCAGTTTTAAATCATTTGTAGAGTAACTATAACTTAAAAAAATATATAACAGAAAACCAGTATTGACAAGAATATGAAGAAATTGGAACTCTGATACATTGCTAGTTGGAATGCAAAGTGATGAGTTTTGGCAGTTTTTCAGTAAGTTAGACTCAGAATTTTAATATGACCCATCAATTTCACTCCTATGTATATACACAAAAGAATCAAAAACAAGGGCTCAAACAGAATCTTATACACAAATGTTCACAGCAGTGTTATTCATACCAAAGGGTGGGAAAAACAAAAATATCCATCAACAGATGAATGGATAAACAAAATATAGTAGGTACACACAAGAGAAGATTACTCAGCCTTATAAAAGCATAAGTATTGATACGTACTACAACACTGAAGAACTCGGAAAACATTATGCTAAGTAACAGAAGCCAGACACAAAAGGCCACATATTTTATGATATCATTTATACGAAATATCCAGTATAGGTAAATTTATAGAGACAGAAAACAGATAAGTGGTTTCTGGGGCAAGTGAAAGAATGGGAGTGACTGCTTAATGTCTCTTCTTCCTTCTGGGGTGGTGAAAATGTCTAGAGCTAGACAGTGGTGAAAGTTTCATGACATTGTAAATGTCCTAAATGACACTGAATTTGACACTTAAAAATGGTTAAAATGGTGACTTTCATATGAATTTTACCACAATTAAAAAATCATTTGCAACTAAATGATTTTTAAATATATGATATAATTTTGAGATATTCCATAGTAAAAATACTTTCCATTAAAAAATACTTATCAATACAAGCATTTTAAAATTGCTTGAATTATCAAATGTCAGCCTTAACTGTTCTATTTCTAAATAAATTTACATTCTTCTCATTCCCTAGAATTTCAAAGAATCTAGAAAACAGAAGATGTTTGGTGAATATTTACTATATTGAATTGAAATGTAGCAATGCTGCAAAGTCAAGTAACATAAACCTCCAATTCGTAACTTTATTATAGAAATTTACAATTAAATACTTAGAAGACCACACACTCTCAAAAGTGTGAGGAAAAACTGTTCTATTCTGAAAACCAATTCCCAAAGAATTACTGGCCTCTATCATTGCTTAGCATTACGTATAATTCATCAACAAAATTTATGTGGAGTGCTTATTATATGTGAAGCACAATTCTGGGCATCAGAAGTATAAAAGTTATTAAGGCAAGATTCTTGCCCTGAAGGATTGTATGAATAAAATGGAAACCATGCATGTTTTACATATTGCAATTTAATGTATGCCAGTAATATCACCCAGGGACAGTAGATGGATGAACAGCCAACCACAGTCAACAGTTAAGTATAGATAAATAACTTGTTGCTATTATCTTTCTAAGTAGTATTTTAAGCAAAGCACCAATAAATCAGAATCATCATGTTGTCATCCAGACGACTGCTAAGAAACATCATGCTGGATATCTGAGTTAGTAATTACATACTCCTAAACTCCTGAGCTCTGTTTTATTCATGCTTTGTCTCATCTATCCATCAGAATTAAGGAGACAGCCTACAAATGTCACATTGTAGGCTGTTATCACTAACAAATGTTTAATACACAGAACCCTGTACCTGGCACTACAGATGACTCAGAGTTAATGGATGACATCCCTACCTTCGTGTAGTGTGCCATCTGACTGGGTAGGCAAAATGTCCATCAGAACTATTTAAGAGCAATTAGAGAGTGACACAAGATCTAAACATGTATGAGTCAGGATAAATCAAGTTTCCAAGGGCGGTGAGAATGTGAAGTATGAACTACTTACCTGGCACCCACTGCCCTTCTGATAAAGCACAGGCTATGGTTTACATTCTCCCTTGAAGTTAAGAAACAACCCTAACCTTGATTTATTTTCTTCATATCACATATAGGGGTTAGAAAAAGACAATTTAGGACTTGCCGTGTTGTCAGGTACTTTGGTATGCATTTTTATATTCAACTTCACAAAACCCATGTTAGTTTATCATCATCATCAATCCCATTTAACACTTGCCTAAGATCACACATAAACTAAATGTGACAGTTGGAAAGGTGTCATTGAACCTGGGTTTAATTTCCAAAATTATTTTTCCACACATTTTTGCTCCATGATGCCATACTCCTTAGATCATACTCTAAAAGTTGTTGCCTGAAAGTAATGGCTATTATCCAGAGGTGCTTCTCAGAATTGCCCTAAAAGTTTTTTTCAAAATACATATACTGAGAGCCATACCCCAGATATATCGGTCCAGGCTGGGGCCTGGAAATGTATATCTTAAAAATTCTCCCAAATAATTTTATACACTTATCTGGTTAAGAAGCTCTGCCTTCAAGTATGCTGCTGGAGGAAAACATCGATTACATAATTCAAGAACATCTCACATACTGAAGAGCATGAATTTCCAAATTAAAAGGGCTCAACAAATGCCTGGCCTAATTGATGATAATAGATGCATACCAAGGCACATCATTTCATAATGTCACAACACTGAGAAAATGAACTCTGAAGAGATTTTTTTAAGTCACATATAAAGAATATGAAATGAGAATAGCTTTAGACATGTCAACAACAATACTGGAAGCTAGAAGATAAGAAAAAAAAAAAAAGGCTTCAAAATCAGAACATTATCTCCAATCTAGAATTTTACACCCTGCCAAACTATTAGTCAAACTAAAAAGTACCTTCAGACATGCAAGGTCTCCAAAAAATGACTTCTCACACACGTTTTTTCAGTAAGGAGATCGTGTTCCACTAAAATGAAAGAGTAAGAAGAATATGTTTAGAAAAAATAAGACGTGAAATCCTTTCTTAACAGAGGATCTAACACAGAAGAGAGTAAAGTGAATCCCCGGACAGAGGATAACAGGTGACATGAGACTGACAGCTGTGTTAACTCTGCTGTTGTAACTGAAAGCAGACACAAACAACCTGCAAACAGAAGGGTATGGCTGTGTTTCAATAAATTTTATTTACAAAAAAACAGGTATCAGGCTGTTTTTGGTCCATGAGCCATAGTTTGCTGACTCCTGATATAAGCACAGAAAAAGCTCAACGAATTTATAAACATGGAAATTATTAATTCCAAGGAAAACAAAATGTTGTACAGAGGAGTGAATGTTATCATGGCTCAGATAAATGGGACTGACATTTATGCAATCACAATAATGTAACTACTGGATATTGATGCTACTAAAATAACACTATATCTATATACGAGAAGAAAGGGAAACATGCAAACATGTGATAGATGCAGGGGAGAAGAGCGAGAGGAAGCAAAGTCCCCATCTTTTATAGTAGGAAATTACATCTAAAATGAAATATCCAGAAGCAGCCAAGATGACTATCTTCTCAGTCCCAACTGCAGCAAAACTGTGCAGAGTAATGAAATAGGAGAGTGGGAATGAAATGATGAAGCACAAATGTGCTAAGCAATTGTGGCCCAAGAGATCTTTAAAGCTGTTACTCAGAAGTCTTTTGGCGCTGCCCACACAAGGAACTCCAAGAAAGGAGAGACAGACACCAAAAAAAATCTCTAAAGCTTCTCTCTCATCAACACAGTGGGACAAAAAAGGTCTGATCCCTCAAAACGAATTCATCTGCTAAAGAGGACAAGCCAAGCCATTAGAAAGAAAATTCTAGTGGTTCATGTCCCTTGCCAGTTCTAGAAGAATATTACAGAGAAGCAAAACATCCCATAGAAACAAGTTATAAAGGCTTAGCTTAAAACCAGACCTAGAGCAAATGTATAAGTAAAGACCTGAATGAATAATAAAGGACTCAAGTTTAGAAGAGAATTCCCTAGGCTTTGTGGAACAAGAGCTACAAGATCCTGACTCAAAATCTTCTCTATGCCACACAAGCTGCAGTTTCTTACCACCTTCTTCGGGATGTCAGAACCCCTGCAGAGTCACGACAATCATCTTTTGGCAATCTAGGTTCAGTTACTTCCATAATTACTTTTGAAAACCTCATTAAACCTCAAAGTAAGGATTAATTCCAGGTTACTGTAATAAAATATGTAATAAAATAGTATCTAAAAATACTAACCTTTGTGGCTTCTTTTTATTTTCCACACTTCCTCAAACTCTTTCCTAGTCAGTCTGAGGCATCCACATTGCCTTACAGGGACTAGAACAGTTATATTAAGAATGAAGAAAGCAGGACATGGAGTTTATGTCATAATAACAGACTAGAGAAAGACAAATGATTCTCTCTCCTTCTATCATGTTAATTGACAATTCCTTGGGCTGCAGTTGATGAAAAGTGGTGGGGGATGACTTTTTGGATAAACAAAAGGGATGGACCTGCAGGAACTACGTGGTAATACCAGGGACCCTCACGGAAGCTGAGCTGATACTCACCAACTACCCAATACCATTCTAATGAAAACTACATATTGGCCAAGGTAAGGAGCTATAGAGTAAGTCTACCATTGACAAAGGCCTGCACATCATTCTTAAAGCATCTGACAGATTGACACCCACTCACGCCCAAAAGCATGCTAAATCCCATATGAATTGCCCCTAGAGGACATCCCAGGACAGTCAAATGTCCATGACACCCAGAGGAGCAGCAAGTCATGACATGAGAGCCCTTGGCAGCATGTGAACTTGAGTAAGAGTAGACGGTTGTGAAATCTACCCCAATCACAGACACTTGGACTAGGTGGGCTCTATTTGACTCTAGAGTTATCCAAGGAGGCACTCTTTAAGGAATTCAGTCTTAATGAGACTATTTTTGTCTATATATTTAAAAAGCTCATTCCATGTGTATGAAAATATGCATTCTCCAAGTTTCCACTTCTCTGTGTGAAATATATCAAGAGGTAAATGAGTTCCCATAAGAAACAAGCTGTGAAATTGAAAGACTTGGTTAGTCTCTGATTTGAATGAAGGGTTCATTAACAAAGAGTTTCCAATGGAACTCCATAAATGCTCACATGAGACAGTTACTAGACAGTGATCCGAGCATCTAAAACAACAGAAAAGGAGCAATACTTCCCTTTGGGTACTTGGTACCTCTAAATATTTATGTGCTGTCCTCATAAGAAAGTACCTTTTTTAAGGGAGTCAACATCATTCCATTTATAAGCAAAAGTTAAAAGCTTTACTGAGTCCCGGCATCTCTGTTCAATATTTACCTATAATTTATAGCCAGTACTACATTGTCAGCTTAAAGCTATGACCTCCTTGTTAAGCTCCATCCTCAAAATGTAATAAATACATAGGAATCTGAGGTCAACAATCTTATACTTATTTATTTAGGAATTTTCTCAGAGAAAATGATACAGTAGCCCTTTTAAAACAGAACAGGCAACGATCAGGCAATAAATCTACTGAATCAAGAATATGAGAGCTCAGACCTTTTCTAACAGCAAGTGGAAGATGCCACCTAACAAGTCACCTGCTTACTCTTTAATGCTTATGAGAGGACTATGTGTCCACGTGGCACTAGATAAGAAAGATGGTTCCAGATGATGGACTACAGTTGAAAGAACCAACACAGCCACCAAGCCCTGGAATGTTGTGGCTCCAGGGACAAACAGTGGGAGTGTAACCACGTGGGTTACGGACACTAACTATAGGGCAGATGGGCTGATTTGTGTCTGAGGCAGCGCCTAACAAATTTCTGGGTACCTTTCACAACCTTACCAAACTAGCTGTTCCAAACACAACAGCTGAGTTATCTGATTTAAACAGACTAAGTTATTAAGTCTTAACAAAATGAGGAGTTGCTGCCATGATAACAAGCTACAGAACATAGTCGAAATGTTGGTAAGGCCTTAAGTGCTGGGAAGAATATGGAACAAAGGGTAAGTACTCAGAAGGAAGTGGAACGGAAGCCATGGTGAAGAAGAGAGAATATTTTCATGAAATAAGTTCTGAAAAGGAATTACAGACTTTAGGGCTGCAAAGATTCTTAGAGATTACTTAACTCAAGCCTCTCTTTTTTAATATATGAAGAAAATGAGACCCAGTAAAGTTATTACTTGTCCAACATCATATGAGTTGTCTTTGTTTCCTGTTTAGACTCTACCATACTATTTTGGCTTCCTCTACTTAAGTTTCTCAAGGACACTAACTTTAGCCTTCTAAGTCGTCCCTGCATTCCATAATCTTTTCTATTGAATGATTTCAAGGGTATAAACTCTGGCCTCTTGGGCCTCCTTCCTACAAGTCAATCCTTTCTTTCCAGTTCCCACACACCACACCAAGCAAGTAAATACTAATGTAACACGCTTCTCTTCATGACTTCACCAAGTAAACTGGTAGCTAGGTCTACCAGCAAATCATGCATTGCTCCAAAGATGAAGAAAGAGAAATATAAGCATCACCCCTTAGGGAGGCTAAACTTCACTTCTAGAGGAAGGTGATGGGCTCACATGATATACATACTAAAAAACAGATCTGCCAAACCAGGTCGGTCTGCTGGTGGGAGAAAAAACCCACACTACATGGTTAGTAAATATTTACACTGAGTCTTGGGTGGGTGATTCACAAACATCAAGTGGGAATTAATCTGAGAAAGCCATATGAGTAACTACATCTCATTTTTAGTGATATAAATGCCCTTCATTCTTTCAGCAAATATTTATCGAACACCTACTCTGTGCCAAGAACTGACTTAGACATTGAAAAAGCAGTGGTGGAAAAGCCCTCGCTCTTAGTCACTTAAACACAAAGTCACAACCTTCTGACCCTTTCTTCCCCAGCCCCTCTGTTACCCAGCATCTTATGTCCTTTCAGATAATCTCTTTAATCCCTAAACCCTTTATGTTTTATGCTTGCTTCCAGAGATAGCGCATCAGCCTAGGCCTTTATCATCTCAGGCCTAAACCAATTTTTCAAACTGCTCTCCCAATCTTCTTGCAATCTAAAATGTACAATCATAGTTTCAAAAATCCTATTTGTTTGTTTTTTTGTTGTTGTTGTTAGTGCAATTCTCAAAAGCTTCACACGTCTTACCTCAAACTCCCAACTGCCATGTCCCAGCCCCCAAGTTCTGGCTCCATGTCTTCTGTCTAAATTTAATTAATAGGAATCCTGTTCAGAAGCAATTTTAAACTGCATTAATGTTTCTGACCACATGTTCTGTAAGTTTACACAATGAGAGAAAAGATTTACGTGACATGCAATTTTTTCTTTACGTAGGTTAAGCTCTTGGAAAAGTTATTTTAAATTAACGTAAAGTAAATAGACTTTAATTATTCCATAGAAACAATTTTATGATAAATATGTTTACTCTATATTGGGAAAAGTGCTGCAAGTCGAAACAATGATAGGATTTTCTTTTCTTTAGGAATAGGTATATGTCCAATCAAACACCTACTGAGCACTTCTTTGTGGAACCCACGATCACTATCTATTACCAGCTGTAAGTTAACCTCCCTGTGCAGGGTAAAACATAAAGATGTCTAAAGTATATGTGAGCAATCAAAGTAATACAATCATAAGAATGCATTTAATGATACACTATCAAAACTTATTATGTAATTATCTTTGCTTACTTGATAGCTTCCACTTTATTTTCAGGGCAATGAAGCAAAAGGTGAGCGGCACCTTCACCAAGGACATGGAATTTAGGAGGGTTACGTTGGGTCAGTTCTGACTGCATCTTTCAAAAAGAGAGACTTAGGACGACTTGCAACTTTTTCAGTGATACTAATACAGAGATATCTAAATGTTGGTGCCTCCTCTTTTTTCTCTTGCAAAAAAAAAAATTCTTATACTAAGCTTAAAGGTTTAAGCATTAGAGATTGAATAAAAGGTCTTCATGTGTTCAAAAACTTTCTTGAGCAGCTCTATCACTAGCAGAATCATCCTAAAATAACTAAGAGTGAGACTCTCAAATAAATTTTCATCTTTTAATCTCTCATCACCTTCTTACTTCACAGTGTTAAAAAGCCCCAGTGTGTGGCGGGCAAAGCTAAGCCCCAGAGCTCAGCACTAAGTTTGATCTGGACCAAGTGAAGCAAGTCTCTCTACTCAGTCACAACCGAGCCGTGAGCTTATAGTTATGGAAGGCTGCCAGCATTCGACATGGTATCAGGCATTTATATGGATTTCTATAGATAATTATGTCTTCAAGTTAGTGGCTAATTTTTTCGACAAACATATGAAACTTTTAAATACAAATGTTTTTGCTACAGTGTGTATCAAAAGCCTTTAAAGTGTGTGCCTGTTCATCAGTAACAGACTCAGCAATTTCACTCGCAGTAATTTTTTCCTAAGGAAATAAGCATCGAGTATGCAAAGATGTACTGATAACAGTATTCTTCACAACACTGTTTACTCCAGTAAAAAAGGAAATGATCTGAGTGTCCGTAAGAAGAGAATTAATAAACAAGAATTCACCTAGGCAACGCGACAATGTCTTAGCCTGGGTTCCTGCCAGAAAGCAAGGGCTTGTGTGAAAGCAGTTTATTTTGAGAGGTAAACTCGGGGAATAGTAGTGGGGTACCAGAAGGAATGGAACAGGAAAGAAGGAACATCCAATCAAACCAGAAAGTAAGGGAAGCCAGAGCTTGACCCGACTGGGGCCTCTAAGGAACCATGTAGAATATGCCTCTCTAAATTGTCAGCCTATGCAATAAAATCAGGGAGCACTTATCCACTGGCTCTCATCAACCCTTAGCCAAGGGTTTTCCCATGAGGATCAACATCCTTACACTTCGAATTTTGCCCATGCTCAAGTGCTAAACGGGTCCCCACAGGTCCCCCACGTAGGCTGTGAGAAGTCCCAGGGCAAAAACAGAAATACATGGTGCAGCCAAAGGAGGCACATGGAAGGTAACGCCTGTACAATGGCTGGGGCAAAACAGGGGCTGAGAGGCTATGAGGCATGAACTCTGGAGGTCTCACACCACGTGACACAAAAGTGGCAATGCAGTTCTACCCAACATGAAGGTGTCTGTTATTGATAAAGGAGAGTTATTATAGCAAGTTACAGAATGCTGTATAGTGTCATCTCATTCACTTTAGTTAGTTAGCTTTAGTTTGTACTGAGTCTCTCAAGGCAGCTTTTAAAGGAAAGATGGTTTAGTGGAAGAATCAATGGAGCAATAAAGGAAACAGAGATCGCTGAGGAACCATGGTACAGACAGCACTCGGAGGAACAGGAAGCAACAGACACAGAAAAAACTTGGATACCAAGTACTCTCTCCACTTTGCTCGCTCTCTCCCTCTCTCACGACTTAGTTCTGCTCTTATTCTCAGCTGGCTCCATCACCCTGTTCTTTGTACCTGTGAATCTCTGTTTCCTCATCTAAGGCATGACTTCTGCTTCTACACAGTCTTTATGTTTGAATACAATTGTACTTGTCATTTATAGCTGGCATCCACTCTGATTGGTAGATGAATATGCCATATCATTTGATAAATATTTTAATAGCAATTGTATATACATGCACGCACACATACATCACGCGTTTACGGGTGGGGCAGAGACAAGGAGAGAAACAGAAAAGAAGTCATCAGAGGTTAGAACCTGAACCAGAGGAAACTACAGCTGTCATTGCACACACACACATACAGTTCATATATACGGTAGCAATGCACGCACAGAGGGATTTCCATGAGCCCATGCCAGAAGTGACTTTCTCATTTTAGTCTATACATAGAATGCAGTAAGTAAAAGGAAGGGAAAATTTGAAGAAATGTGTTCTCTCCACCTCCAGAGAATATGTGTTTCTATGGAGAAAAGTGAGGAGAAAATAGTCCATTAACATATCTTTCTACAACATAGCAAAGCAGCTGGGTACCCAGACCTTCATAATTAAATACACGAGAGCTAGGAAACATAAAGCTCTCATAGCAGCATCAACTTTAAGAATTAGACAGTTTCCCACAAGAAATTTAAAGGACAGGGCTTTACCATATTCATCTCTGCATGTCCTACCACACAGTCAATATTAGTAATTATTCTATTAAAATGTCTAGTATTTAATTAAATATTACTTACAGCTGATATCTATTATTTTATGTCCCGGAATTCACCATGAATCTCCTTAAAGGAAACACCTTCCCAAAAAACCTTCATGTAGTCTGAATGGCTTGTTCTCACTTTTAAATCTAGCGTGAGCCATGATTGGACTAAGTTAACCAGCAGATTAAATCCCTTTACACAGTGATTGATTTGAGGATGGGCACATGACCCACTTCAGCCAGACCTGGGGCTTCTGTCCATCTGCTGAGGATGAGAGGTCTGCCTTTCCCCAGAAGACCTGACATCTGGGCAGTGTGAAGTCTTGGGAGGCTGCAGCCTTCTTTGAGCCATGAAGGGAGATTCTGTCTAAAAATAAAGCCTCCATGTGGAAGAGAGGCAAGGTGAGACCCAGCCCCGGAGATGTTGCTGGCGCACCTGTATCAAGCAACAGTTAAGCCAGTCTCTCCAATGAACTTGCCAGTTATAAAAGCCAGTAAAAACCCTTTTTAATGAAGTCCATTTGGACTGAGCTTTCTTCAGTTTCAACCAAAGGAACTTAACTGATACACTGTAACAAATAGATGTCGATATGTTTTTATAATTTGTTCCAAGAATAAATATAGAATAGACGCAGTCAGAAATAAAACTTGCCAATAAAGTATTCCGATTTTGAACACTCTGGACCCCAAATCTTGAGTTTAATTAATTAAATTGGATCATTACAGTACTGACATTTATTTAAAAAAAAGATCTTACATATAATTCTTAATTTCAGAACAGACTGTTGAGAATGATAACCTATCTTATGGAATGAGAACTATAAACAAAAAAAAATGAGAACGATAAAAAAAAAAATAACTAAATTTGGCTGCCAAAAAACAGTCTCTACTTTTGTCCAGATGTTTCTTTTCCTTTCATGGTTCAGGCCAACCCTCTTCCTTTTTCATATTAGCTTCTGGGGTAACCCATTACTTCTGGTGTCAGGGCCCTAGTCCATACCCACTGCAGTTATCTGCAGCTCTGTCTACACAGCCTCCAGATTCTTTTTAAAATTCCGAGTCCTTATTAATAACATTCCTAAAGAGGTCTCACCAGGCCTTCCTGGTACTTCAGACAGTTTTTAGCTCTATGGTTCTTCCCAATTTAAAAACAAAATGAATTTCACAAAGAGAATTGAAATGTCAAATTTTACTACCATCTGGATTTGAAGACTGCAAGAAAAACTAGGTTTGGGTTGTTTTATTTTTGTAGCCAAAGTGAATGTATTACAGTGCATTTGTTTTCAGACCATTTACCTCTCTATCCTGCATTTCACTCCAGGAGAATAAGGTAATCAAGTAAAAAGGGGGAGACTATCCAGGAAATTCTAAGAGGGAGCCTATAAAATTCAGTAGTTGCATTCGATATAATGGAAGAAAATTCTTCCAACTCCTCTTCATCATCCTCATGAGGAAAAACCGATCTGCTCAGTGCACTGAATTTAGAACCATGCATGTGAGTTAACAACTTGGCTCTGCTCCTCTGGGGCTTACAATCGGATATGCGCACAGACATAAAGGATGCACAGGCAATGTAAGGAAGGCTTTACGGTCCATCCATTTAAAGCACAATGCAGCTCCTCTGCCATCAGGAGAGGAGAAAGAATGGCAGCAGGTGATGGAGTGCGTCAGCTGATTCCCTCGAGAACCCCTAAAAGCTGGTCAAGAACCATCTACCAAATTTTACAGATATGAAAACCAAGACCTACTCTACCTACAGGTCCTGAGGCAAATGAAGGGCGAAAGAAAAGACATATTCTGTTAAAGAGGGACAGCCAGGTTTCAGTTAGAGGAAGAAAGGAAGCAAACATCAGAGAAGAGTGTGAGACATAGGCGAGTCTGCTGATCGCAAACCAGGAATTCCAGGGAGTGCAGTGGAGGGATCTGTAATTACAGAGAAGCAAAGGAACTGGAGCGAGATTAGGGAAGGCAGAAAGCAGTGTCGCAATAAACTACGCATGATGATGATCTGCAAGGTCTGGGCTCCTAGTGCTGACTGAGGCAGCTGGGATGTGGGGTGTTGGGAGTAGCCCAGGAGAGCCAGAGGAAGCTGAGTAAGCAGTGGCATCCAGAGTATTTTGCTGGGAGGTGTGTGGTCAATCTGTAGTCCTGCATGTCAACAGGGGTATCTGTTCCTAGGAAATGCAGAGGCTTTCCTCAGCACACAGCTCCACTCAGGCCAGAGACTGCTCTGTGAGCAGTGCTGGCTGGGGGAGGAGCTGTCTCACTGGGAGTACCGTTGGCTACTGAGACCCCCAGATCCTGGTCACTCCCTTCGCTGCAGTGCTGTCACAGCCTGAGAAGCAGTGGGGCTCCCTCAGGTGGGAGGTATAGACCAAAGAGCTACGGTCTATCTTAGGTCAGAAATTTTGTAGCAACTGGAGAATGAGGCCAGGTGAGTTGGAGCCACTAGTATCTCTTCTTCTGGGGAGGTAATTCTTGTCGCCTGGAATTCCAGCCTTTGACCAACAAGTTTCCTTGGCCCCGTTTTGTCCCATGATCCTGAACTGAGTCTCTTGGATTCCAGAAAAGTCTTCTTCCTTGACCATTATTTCAATAAGTGATAGAGGGTAAGTATAACTGAATTGCCTTCATACTTTTCAAACAAACTCCAACAATATTTGAGACTTCAGACAACTACTGCTCCCTTATCACCCTTTGTTCATATTCCCATCAAAACAAAACAAAACAAAAAGTAGGCAGACAGAGACATGTGACAAATGAGAGAGGGGGAGAGGGGGAGAGGGAGAGGGAAGAACAGACAGACTTAAAGATAGATAGGTAGATGGATGATAGTTAATAGATAAATGAAAAAAGGAAAGGGAGGGAGGCAAAAGAAAGGGAAGACAAAGGAGCAAAGGACTGAAGGAGAGAGGAGAAGACGAGAGAAGAGAGGTAAGTAGGAGGGGGAGGAGGGAGGGAAGAAGATAGGTTAAGATCTCAGTAACTCTTTGATGGCTGAAAATGTCTAGGTATTCTTTGGACTAATCCAGTTCCATAATCTTGTGATAAAGATCTTATTTAGAAGTTTAATCAACAGACTTAAAGCTATTTTCCTAATTCTCCAACTTTTATACCTGAAAAAACGAGTACAGCTCCTAGATAAATGCAGATTTGAAGCAGGAAAGGCCTACAGGAAGTCAGAAGGACACTCTGGAACTGTCTTCCTAACCTCCGAATCAGAACTGAGTTTACAATCCCTGGGGTAAAAGAATCAGTTCAGAGGGAAAGCCAGCGCTCTAGTCCAAAGATCTGCTATAAATAGAACCTGAACTCTGCTCTCGCCAGGAAAACCGGAGGCTTAAATTGAGGTTAATCTCTCCATACTGATGGGAAACTGGCATTGTCTCTCAAGAAAGATCAGAGTGGACTGTGGCAGCTCAAGAATGGGATCACGAGCAGTTTCAAGGGCAACGGCCTAAGGAGTCCTCACTTAAAATTCCCATAGTGAGTTCATTCCCCCAGTGGCCCATGAGACTTCCCCTGTTCTTCTTTTAAATAAGTACCATGGTTTTGTTCTTGGACATTCCAGAGACTCAGATGAGAAAGGAGACATAGCTGAGACTATAATAATTCTCAGCCTTTGATGTATATGCGAATTCCCCAATGAGGAGAATCATCACAATAGTAAGCTCCCAGCAGCCAGCCCTCAGAGTCGATGATTTCAAATACCTTACCTCACTTCATCATCATGTGCAATCTCTGGGGAGGATGATGTTTTCATTCCAATTTTACAAATGAAGAAACTGAAGCTGAAGAAGGTTAAATAGTTTCGCCAAGTCACTCCATGAATACACAGTAACGCTGGTCTTCCCTGTAGAGTGTCTGATGACAGATCTTGTGTTGTCTCGACTCCGTGACCACCACCCTGTCCACTCACAGGAGAGTTCTGCAATTCAGAAGAAAAGAACTTATTTTTAAAGTTGCCTTATTTGGGGGAACTTCTCTATACTTTTTAAAGATGGCATAGCAGTTACCCAAGTAAATGGGAATTTTTTAAAAAAATTCTATAGCATGTCAAAGTAGTAAAATTATCAAGAAAAGTTTGAGAATCATTTCCCCAGGGCACATTATTTATATAGCTACTACGACTTTTAGAACAATGTTGATATATGGTGACATCTGTTCCACGAGACAGAAAGAAGGAGAGAGAGAGGGAGAGGAAGACAGAGAGACAGAGACAGACAGACAGAGACAGAGACAGGGACAGAGACAGGGAGAGAGACCTTTTCGGGTCCATTGTTTCTTAATTAGTCAGTCCAAAGTAAGCGTTCGGGGCATTTTGTATAGCTCCATTCCGTATTCCAAAATATTTATATTGTATGACACACTTGAGTTATATTTACTTACGGCAGTCACATTTAGAACCACTGCAAGGCATACATAGACATGTAATCCCGCCGGAAGTCCAACTAGGCTTTTTCACAGCTCATCCCCTTCAGCCTCCTCTTAAATGTCTGTTTCTATTATTTCTCCTCATCACCTTCCCATCTGTCCCCAGCATTTTCATCCCCATCCAAATGTACTCTAGCTATTGGCCATCTTATTTCATTTAATCTACTTCTTTAATATGTCTTCTAGGTCTCCCTTCTAATATAAAGAAGCATTCTTTATGCTTTCTTCACACATCTCTCACACTGACTGCCCCATATTCCAAAGCATTTATTTAATAACCTCTCCTCATTTTAGGTGAAGATCATCTGATTTCCCCAATTTCTGCCATCCCTCCTCATGGTTGTTCATAGATCTGAAGGATCCACCCCAGTTGCTTGAGAACCAGGCTCCATGTCTTCCCCACACCCAGTTCTCCACCAATATTTTTAGATCCTCCTTTGCATTTGGTACTCTCCATCAGTTTTTGGAAGACCCATACCTACTGATGACCCTGACACTAGCCTTCTTCCTCTTCAGTCCCCAAAATATCTTCACTCAATCCCAGGCTTCTTTCAATACAAACCTTAGCTTTCTTCATAATCTTTACTGCTCCATTTCTAAGATCTTAAACTGAAATTCAGTTCTTCCTATAGGATCATAATCTGCTATCTCCTATACTTTCCCATTCTTTCATCTCACTGCCCTTTATGTACTATCTTCATAATAGTACATAATCTATCTCAGTTCAGCTTGATTTGCTTCCCAATCCAGTCTGGTCCAACAGTCAGATAATTCACTATCTTCCTAGAATCCCAGGCCCCTTGGTCTCCTACCCTTCCCGCCTTGTCAATCACTGTCTCCCTTTGCTCTTGTTTACCAAACTATCTCTGTCCATTACTTCCATTTCTTCACCAACTTATTCCTTATTTCTATGAAATCTAGTTTCTATGCATAGCGCTATGCCAGTGCTACTTTTTTCCCATAATTCTGGAATTTACCTATCCAACTCACCACCAAATTGAGAGACTTTTGATCATTTTTCATGCCCTTGCTTATTCTGCAGCATTTGACACTGTTGGCTGAATAAACGTTTCCTCCTTCTAGTTCTAGCTCTCTCCTCTTCAGAGACATGATACTATCTTGCTTCTTTTCTTCTGTCTACTTGCACCTTATCTCTCTTCTCTGGGCCTTTCTCTTCTTCCCTTAACTCCCCAAAGCTTAGTGTTCCCCAAGATTGTATCTTCATCTTATTTTACCCTATATTTTTTCACTTGTGGATCTAATCTATCTCTCGTTTCCTCATATAGTAAGACTTCAAGTTTGAAGACAGATCTGACCTAAATTTTGCCACATCTAGAATAGGATCTGGCACATAGTAGGTCCTGATGAGATGAATAGTGAGAACATGAGCAAACCAATCAACCTCTCTGGGTCTATTTCATAGTGTTATTATGTGGACTGAAAACCACAATATATTTAAAAAAAAAAAAAAAAACTTATCTAGGGAACAGAAAATAACAGGCAGATAGTATAATAATCCCATCTCCTAGTTCCTGTGCAAATGATTCCCAAACCTAAATCTGTAAGCTACACTCACACCAGAACCCCAGGCCCACATGCACATACCTCTTGACAGCCTCTCCCTGGACAACCAGTTGGCCCTTCCATCTGAACAATTTAAACTATCCCATCTTGTATCCCAAACTAGTTCCTCTCCCTCTCTTCCCCATTTCTGCAATAACTACCCTTCTCCCAGTTATTGAAACTCCAAACCACAGAAATCATCTTTAGTTCTTTTTCTTTTTTTACTCCCTTCCCTCATCCTACTACCAGGTCCAAAGATCACTTCCACAATGCCCATCAAAGTTCTTCCTACTCCTACTGCCAAGCCTCCTGTCCAGGCCAGCACTGGCTCTTGAGAGTCCCACCATAGCTTCTTTAGTGATCTACTCACCATCAGTCTTTCCCCACTTCAATCCTACAAGGTCCATCTTCCTAAAAACGTCCCTGATCATGACACGTCCCAGCTCAATGGCCTGTAATAGATCCCTGGTGCTTACCAAGTGGAGCGGACTCCCTAGCTTGGCCGTCAGAGCCCACACATAGACCAAACTTGTTACTACATATTTTCTTAACACGCCCTGTGTTTCTCACCTTTATGTCTGTTCATGTGCTCCCTTTGACCTAGAGAGCTTTCATCCCCAACTATAGCTACTGAAATCTGACCAACTTCAAAGTCTAGCTCAAATCTTTTGGAAAGTCTCCCTGATCCTCTGAGTGAGATTTGATTGTTCTTTTTCTAGTACTTCGTCAATAGTTTTATTTTTATGACTCTTATTTTATTCTTCTGTGATTAGAGATTTATATATCTGCCTTCTCTACTATGTAGTAAGTTCCTTGAAAATAGGGATTGTGGCTTAATTTTTATATCACCAAAAAAAAAAAAAAAAAAACACCAGCAAAATTCTTTGTACATAAAGGTCATCTGTAAAAATCTGTTAAATTCATGTATATATCTTTAAAATATCACATACTGCAATTTAGCGTTTTTGAAATTGTTCATGATAATCATTTGTCTATGAAGCTTTCAAGGCTTCTTGGTGACATATCTCTTAGAAACTGACAGAAAGGCCTTAGAAGACAGATATTTATCATTGCTATGAAATGTCTTTCTCATCCCTCCTTGGCCTCTCCCTCAAATCATAGTGATAGCTGAGCTGAGGAATGAAATGATCAACTTAGAGAAAAATAATTGTTGTAATCTTCTTTCCTGATTAAAAAGACAAGAAAATATTTTTCTCTCTGAAAAGCCAGTGCATGGGAGATGAAGAATGTGTCAATTCAGAAACAGCAATGGCAGGGGGAATCTGTCAAGGCTTCAGTTAGCACATCCCGGAAGCTACGTGGTACAGCCAAAGGGCTGTGGACTTATCCCAGAACAGCTACAGATAGGCTATGAGACATTGTCAAAGTTGCCCCTTGCTTCTAGCCTCAATTTCCCTATCTGTAAAATGAGGACGTTAACATACTAGGCAATTTCTAAGGTTCTTTCCCTGACCTTCTTTGACTCTGAGATCAAATGCCTCCGCTCTGCAGTCATTTGAAGCAATACAGCAAAGGGGCAAAGAATCTGAGCACTAGAGTCACACTGCTGAGGTCTAAATCCTGCCTTGGCCCTTTCGGCTGTGTAACACTGAGTAAGACACATAGCCCCTCTGTTCTTCATCCGTAAGAAGGCTATGATGATGATAATAATAATAATAGTAACTATATAGGGTTATTATAACGGTTAAAACAGATGTGTAAATTGCCTGGCACATAGCAAGCCCTTGATAAATTTAGTGAGTGTTTACTTAAATGGGATCTATTTTCGAAAACAGTAAAGGCATCCTAAGAACACTAAGAGAAACATTTTCTTCAGGTGTGTGCCGAAGTGTGTCCTGAGGTAGCCAGGAAATGGCCCTGGACTTCTCAAGACAGAGGTTACAAACTGGTAGCCCACTACCTTGATGCCCCATGAGTGTATTCTTTCCATATAAATACTGTTACTGTTGTTATTTAATTGACTCAGTTGCCAACATTTAAACATCAGGGTTTCACATTTCTAGCTTCCTTTCAAAAACTGGAGTACTCGGCATGTGAACTTTTTTTTAGCATCACTAAGTGGACTTCCCTTTAATGTTCCGGCCGCCCCCACTGTCCTCCACCCAGCCTGCCCCACCACTTGCATCACATGTCTTTCCTGCCTGGGCATTTCGCTTTTGATCTCTGTCCTAGGATGTGATGAGGACAGATGTTCTTCTTCATTAAGGAAAGAGCGCACTTTCCCCACCACATGCAGAGAGTCTAAGAAGGAACCGACATGCAGAGGGAATGTGGAGCTAAACCATGAAGTCAGAAGGAGCCCTAGCTATAGTATTCAGTCCCTGAATCTACTCTGCCTGAAACCCCATACATCCTTATATTTCCCAGTTAAATGAGTCATACAGTTCCCATTTTTAATTAAGGTAGCTTTATTTGGGTTTTTGTCACTTGCAACCAAGGGATATAACCAATTTGATGGCTAGGATGGCCAGCTCATCCTTGTTTTATCATTGAAAGTCCCACAAACCTCTCAGTTGGGAAACCTCTCAGTCCTAAGCAAACTGAGATAATTGATTAGCCTACTGATGGCAACAGCTGTCATCAAAGGCTATGCTTTCTACCTCTTCATATCTCTCATCTCCATTTCCAAAATTTGTTATTATATTATCAAAATATGGAACAGAACCTGGTTTCTAATACTACTCCCCTATAAAATGAACCATGGCTCCTTGGAGAAATGGCTGATCCATGGGCCAAAGTGGAAATTATATAAGAATATATACTATATTTGCAACTTTTAAGGAGCATCTTGTATTAGAAAGTAAGAAAGCACTCAAAAAACAAAATGATGGGGTACATCAAAGAGATGCAGGAACCCACTGAAAGAGCCACAAATGGCCACAGCTGGAACAATTTGAGCAACAAAATAAATAACAAAAGATTGGATTGTAACCCAATGTGTAAAATAAATATCCATGGGCCCATACTGATGCGAATAAATGATAGAGTAAATAAATAAATGGGGAGAAGAAAGAAATCTCTCTTACAGAAGAATTCCAAATAATTTATGTAGATACACTCCTCTCTAAGAATTAGAACTTTACTTTCTGCCCCTTTACCCCCTTTACAGTAGGCTGTGCATAGTGACTGCTAAAAAGTTAGAGTATGGAGAGAAAAGGAGAGTAAGAGAGAAAAAGTAGCTTTACAGTGAAGAAATCCAACTATCCTGGCTAACAAATTTAACATCAGAATGATGAGTAATGCTGACAGTATGTAACCTTAACATGATGCAATAAGAATGGCACTATAACTCTGCAGTCTTCCTCCCCAAAACCCATGACTTCTGCCTAACCATGAGAAAAACATTGAGGAATTCCAAATTGAGGGACATTCTGCAAAAAAGGAAAAATATCTGACTAGTACTTCGAAAACATCAAGATCATCAAAGACAAGAAAAGTCTGAGAAACCACAGACTAGAGAAGAACAGGGAGACATTAAGACTAAATGTAATGTGATATCCTGAGTGGGATCCCAGGACAAATAAAAGGACACTAGAGGAAAACTGGTAAAATCTGAATAAAGTATAAAGTTCAGTTAATGATAATGCAGCAACATGTATTCCTAACTTGTGACAATTGTGAATAGAAATGTAGGATGTCAACAGCAGGAGAAAGTAGCTGAGGAGTATAGGAGAGTCCTCTGTTCTAAATTTACAACTTTTTTGGAAATCTAAAGCTATTATCAAAATTTTTAAACTATTTTTAAAATAAGAGGCCAATTCATATTTTAAAGGAAAGCCCCACTATGAAGAATGATGTGGCTACATTCATTTCAAAAACAACATAAAAATATACTTTAGAAAAGATAGGTTTTATGCATTTCATATATTTTCCAGATAAAGTGAACAGCCCAGTATCATCCATCTGGACACCCTTCCCCAGTATTATTGCAAGTTATTTGTACCATCACATTTGATGGACCTACTTAGAATTTTGGTTTTTCTAATTGTTCATTAAACCTACAAACTAAATTAATGCTTGTTCTTACATGCCTTGGTAGAACAAACTAATACTATCTGAACAAATTAATAACCTTGGCTCCTAACTCTTGGGATTCTGGCAGTTTATACTCTCAATTTCTGAAGCCTGTACACAGGGGCATCTTTAGGTAAGGATCTGCTCTCAGAACAATACACATGCAAAGTTCTTAACAGTTTAGGAGAATGCCCCAGAGGGAAAGCAGACCTCGTCATACCTTCTTGTCAGAACAATGAGAAGCTGGCCCAGTGCCCTTGTAAGAGACTTAGACGGAAACATGAAACACACTTCCTCACCGTTAGGAAGCAACTCATTCAGTCAACAACACTTTCCTTAACACCTGAGCTAAGAATACAAACCTGACAGCCACTGAAGGGTTTCCAATCTTACTTCAGAGGCAAAATAGCAACGTTAAACAAGAGGGGAAGAGATGTTAGAAACATCAGGTATTCAACTAGCACATCAGAAGCGGTGAGTAGCAAGAGTAAATAAATATGCATTTCACAAATAAACACCGATCACCTGCCTCCCATTGACTGCCTTTTCTGGGGTCAGCAAAGGAGGCAGAAATGATGAAGATGCAGTCCAGGCTCTCCAGGCACTTGCTGTCTGGTAACCAGGATAAAGGAAGTCCATCATCAGTTGCAAGCACAAAGTAGAGCTAATATGTACCTCAAGAAAAGTACAAAGTGCTCCTGGAGGTTAAAGAGGAAGACATTAAATCTAGTTAAGGATAGGGAAGTAGATAGCATCTTGAGATAGGCTTAAATTGTGTTATCAATCAGACAAGTTTGGATGGGGATATTATACAGGCAAAGGGACAGCCTCAGCAAAATCATTCAAATTCTTCTGTTAACTTGTGGTAAATGTAAACAAATATTGGGAAATGTGGCTTTAAAAAGGGAACCGAGATGCTAAGTCTGGGGAGAGAGTGGGATCAAGAGCGTGATACTTATTTACGTGTTCTTAAATTACCTCCCCTCAAACAGTTTATCAGCTGTTAGGGAAGGAACAGTAACTGTGCCATGGAGAAACCAGACAACACTTTAATCAAATGATCAATATTAGCATGACTAACCAGGACAGAAGGACATCATGTGGTTCCAGATGCCATACCAAGAGAAGGATGAGGCCTTTCTTTTTCAGTTTTCTAGCCAGAAATCTAATCATGAGGAAATCTGAATCTAATCATGAAGAAACATCGCACAAACCCAAACTGAGGAATATAACTGGCCCATGTTCTTCAAATATGCCAATGTCATAAAAGACAAAGAAAAACAGAGTTCTTCCAGATTAAAGGAAACCAAAGAGGCATCATAACTAAATGCAACACGTGATTTTGGAATCGATCCTGAACTGAAGACGAAAGTGCTAGACTAGGAAATTACAGGGACAACTAATGGAACTGAAATATAGTCATTTTAAAGTATTATATTCATCTTAAATATCCTGAATTTAATAATTCTCCTGTAGTTACATAAGAAAATATCTATGCTTTTAGGAAAGACACTGAACAATTAGGAAGTAAACAGGCATGATATATATATATATACTACCTACTCTCAAATGACTCAGAAAAAAATGTGTATATGGAAAAAGTGACTAATAAAATAAATTTGGCAAAATGTTAAAAATTGGTGACAAATAAAGGGTATATAGGGTCAGGGAGTTCTTAGTATCATTCTTGCAATTCTATTGTTTAAAATTATTTCAAAATAAAAACTTTTTGGGTAAAGATCCTATAAAACATTCAAATCAAAATTATTTTCATGCATAAAAGTTTAGTAATCCAGTTCTATTAAGATATAAATTTTTTACATGATGTAAATTACTATTTATATAGTACTTGAAACTTTAGGATCTTCATTTTCACATCATGTGTATTTCTGCATATCAACTTGGTGATAATTTTTAGCAACTATACAGTTCTCTAGCATGTAATCATTCTTCTATTACTGAACATTTCTGTTATTTCCCATTTTCACAATTATAGTATCACTGCTATAAACATATCTATAAAAATTACTTTATTTCCTTTGGGAATACTTCCTAGGAGTTTTAGAATAATTCTATATAGCAAGATCTAGAAAGGAGACTGTACTGTTTTAGATGTTAAAATTACATGGATTGAGATCTATTCATCCCAGAGAATATTTCCCATACTTGTGAATATGGAGTCAGTTTTGAAAACTGCTCATCACCACACAGGTGCCATTGCCAGACAACAGTGCTCGCTTGTGCTTTCTCTTTCTCTCTCTCTCCTGTCTCTCTCCCTGTCTCTCTCTCTCACACACACACACACACACACACACACACACACACACACACTCACTCACTCATTCACTCACCAAGCTCAAGGAGCAAATAAAGAGGAAAAGAGAAGGACGTGCACGGGGCCAGGCTGACAGACTGCTGCTATGTTAATCATCACCAAGTTTGCTGGGATGTTTTTCCATTTAATATAAAGCAGACCGAACTTGCTCATGCTCTGATACACTGGTTTTGGTAAATGTGTTTTATTCTTACAGAAGTTCCAGATTTTTAGTATAGAAACTGCTTAGTTAAAAGAAAAGTAAAAAAAAGAAAGACATGCACTTTGACTATAAATGTGTCTGGGGAGCTTGAGCATCAAACAACTGAATAATTGTCAATGTACTGATAATTACGTCAGGCTAAAGACCAACCTGAGTGAATGATTATAAACAAGGAACACCAATTAGCAATTTCAGCAATTAGGAACTGATCTGTAAAAGGTAAGAAGAGCATGGGACTTTGTAAAAACCCTATTTCTGTCCTGAAGGAGGTACCCACACACTTCTGAGAACTGTAAAAAGTATGGATACAGAGGAAATGTAAGCGCTTGAATTCTTACTAATATACACAAAGTTTTCAAAAAGATGCCTAGCACAAGGGAATATTCAGCTGTAATGGAAACGATCTATAGCATGGCTTTGAAACTAGTTGCATGTGTACATTCGTCAAAACTCAAACTGTTCACTTAAGATCTGTATGTTTTACTCAATGTAAGGTATGTCTCAAAAAAACGTAGTGGAAAGTACACAGAACTGGGTGTCAGCAGACCTGCTCCATCACTAACTAGTTCTATGAGCTTAAGCAAGTCACTGAGCCTCAGTTTCCTCACATGAAAAACAGGGGGATTGTGTTAAATGATCTCTTAAGTTCCCCACCAGCTTTAAGATTCTAACTGAAAATTTTTAAAGTAGCAGTAAATTTATGGAAAGTAATTACCTGACTTAGGACTTCGACCATCTTAACTTATAAAGTTTCAATTACATTAAGTAACACATGAATACGTTATTATAAATAGAAACTAAAATGATTAAGATAAGGTATAAATTCTCTTTGGCCCCCTTCTCATAATCCTAGAGGGGACCTGCCCTGGCAGGCTGCAGTATATTCTTCTAGGCATTTGTGGTTACTGGGGAGGCAGTATGGCTCTGGAACTAAGCAAGAAGGCTGTGGATTAACACTGCCCAGGCCCACAGCCCAGCAGCTGCATTAGCCAGTGTACAAGCTTGTAAAAGTCACCCAATCCTCCTGTTTCCGCATCTCAGAACACATAAAACACTTAGAACAGAGCCTGGCATCCAGGAAGTATCAGTTATTACTGATAAACTTTTCACTATTTCATAATAAAATATCTACACTTGCTTTTTTCAGTACAGTTGAAGAATAAGTAATTTAAACACTCTAACTTAAAGAAGTCACCCAGAGCACTAGATTAAATACAAAGGCACTTGGGAAAATAGGTCTTTTGGAATATTTATTCATTGAGCTTGAGCCAAAAGTGCTTTTCAGTATCATCCAGTATACCTGGTAGATTAGAGAAATTAAGCTCATCAAAGTTGTTACCAACATTTCAGATTTTATTTAATATGGGAAGTATTAAATGTGTGAAGGGGTGGAAGATAAAATTCAAGAGAGCCACGTCCAGCCTTGTCTCTGTAGGTCTGTCTCATCACCATGCAGTCACAATGCCTAAACACCCAAGGACAGGGAGAGGCAGAACATGTCACAACATACAGCTTGATAAATGACTGAGCTTTGTACCTGGGCTTAGGTGCAATGTGCTTGCTCTCGTTATTCATTCTGCATTTACTCTGTAAATGATTTTCATTTCCTAATGCAGAATCTTTTAAAGAAGAAAGAAAACCTGGCTAGTTGGACTTGATTTGTTTATTATTTTGGTGACCTAGACTAAACTTTCAACTGACACAAAGAAGAATCAAGTACTACATTTTCTTCCAATCAATTTTTTACCTTTACACGGTGATAAGAGCTCGTGCCAAAGGTTCTTGATTCTGTCTACGTGAAAGAGTTATAACTGACACACTTAGTCCACAAGTCAACAGCCTGAAATAAGGAAAATGTGAGGACCCTGACTGTGGGTTTGTGCAGTTCTTGGCTCTGCAGGGGGTGGACGCTCCTTCAGCTGGGGTAGAGCCTGCACTGACAGGTGATCCATTTGCTCCCATGACAACCCACCCAGCAGAGAGTGCTCCCACGTAGTATCCTGCTGGAGATGAGACAAACACGGTGGGGAGAATGGCCTGGACTTGCCCTTTAACCAGACCCAAGCATGTTTCCCTGGCCTTCTTGGCTGAACACCATATCAACATGTTTCCAAGAGCAACAGCTGACCTTGGGAAGCAGAGTGAACTATGGCCCATGTGGTGTGATTTAAAGATCTCTCTGCACCCAACTTCCCCTTACTCTCCTTTAAAACTGTTTGTATCCTTATTTGAGACATTCGTTAGCTTAACAGGCATTGTGTTAAAATGCAAATGTCCTTGGTACAGTTTATTAATGCAGTAAGTCACCAGTCATTCCCAGTGTAAGATGAATTCATTTTACCCATTCTTTTCTTACTACCAGCTGGCTGAGATCACCAAACCCAAAAGATAAGAATTACTGGGTTATGATTTACTGTTACTATATTTCATCTTTTGATGCAGGAAAAGAACTTAAAAGGGAAGGAAAGATTATTTTGGAGCCTGGGGCCCTGCCTTGGGAGGGTGGAGAGAGGAGTACAGAGTATGGGCACAAGGAGGACAGGAGGATGCCCCTGATACCCT
>NW_006440645.1:7613912-7644762 GCF_000325575.1 Pteropus alecto | reverse complement strand
GGGGCAGGGAATGGACCCAGGAAGTGAATGTTAACCCAAAATAAGATCCAATATTTCCCAACTTTGGGACAAGCCTACTTCAGAGAACACCATTCTAGATCTGGGCAATGACCTAGAGTTCCATAAATCCTGCTTGTTTTCAAAATTAATACCACTGGGATTAATGAGGGAGCAATTTTTCAATGCATACACTGAATTGAAAATAACCCAATAACCACATAAAGAAAAAGTCTACACACACACACACATCCTCTGACACACATAATTACAATTTCAGTGAGGATCGGAATTCCAAAGCTACAAGTGACAGAGAAAATAATCCATTTACATATTGTCCCTCTTCAGTGAGGCAGACTGAAGGTGGTGGCCGTCTTCCGCATGATGGTGCTGAGTGGGGAACATGGTCTTTCCGTATTGGCCGGCTCCCCTGTGCTACATTTCGTATAACCATGGCCACAGCCCTGGAGTGAAAGAAGGACCTGGCCCGCACAGCAGCTGGTCTCCCAAGAATGGAATTGCTGGCCACCTCTCTTCAAAAGTAGGCTAAGTAAAAGTGTGAGCCAGCAGTTAGAAATTGACTTCAAATAAACTACTGTTTCCCAAATCTGTGTAGACAGTAAAAATTACCAGAGTTTCTGTTTAAACCAAGCCATCTCTCAGAATTCTGACTGACCAGGTCTGGAAAAAGCCCAGGAAATTATGTTTTTCACCAGCACTTCAGATGATTTTTATAATGGGGCAAGTTTTATAAACACCAAGATAAGAAATCTGCAATTTCAGAAAGAGAATTAGGAAGAGGGAGAGGCCAAAGGGAGTGATTACTCCCTGAGTTTGGGAATATGCATTGCTGTCCTTTCTGCAGAATAAGGTAGATTATTACTTCAGGCCCATCCAGTGCCTATCTTGAGCTGAGAACTTTCCATGATGTCAACAGGACACAGTATGTCAAGATAAGGAGGGAATTTAGCTCTTATGTGTAAAGGCCTATTAATACTCACAAACTCATTACATACAACGAAAATCTAGTGTCACATGGCTATTCTGCAATGTGCTGGTGATAAAAGTACAGTAGCCCCCCGCCGCCCCCAACACACACACCAACGATCTCAATACTATGATGGTCAGCCAGAGTTCTAAGATAATAGATGAAAGCTGTTTAATGCAGCAAGTCAAAATGTGGGTACTGTTAAGAGCTAGTGTGAAGTGCAATCCTCAAATGGAATATAATTTTTCACAAGAATTCCTCTACCACAGAGGTGCCTTAGGAAACAAATCCAGCAGCTTCACAAGTACACGGCCTAGGCCCGGAAGAGAATGCAGGAAGATAAAAAACAGTAATTATCTGAATGATTGAATTATAAGTGTAGTTTTTCTACATTTATTTCCTTTATTGTTATTTTACTATAGATGTGATCAAATAAGAAATTAACAATTGTTAATGCATTACTTGCTATTCACTCATCACTATTTTGTCAAAAAGCAAATTAAAATATTCCTTAATGACAACTGAGTCATTCCTAATTACTTCTGTTAACAAAGATATGTTTTGTCTAAATTTCATTTTCAGACATAGAAATAATATAAGAAGTACTGAGAGTCATAGCCCAGTTTCAGAAAAAGTACTTTGTACAGTAAAAAAATAGAATTAAATGTTTATTAAAATAGCACTGGAAAGTCTGAAAAACATAAAATATGCAACAGAAGTCCCTCAGGCAGAGGGAAGGGAGAGGTTAAAGTCGAGAGGGTGATGATGCAAAAGAGAGGAGTGGATGGGACCTGCAGTGTGGGAACGCACTGTGGAAAGGTGGCCAGGGTCTCTGCCGCCATCCTCACTGCTTGAGGCTAGCTCACCTGGGCCTCCAGAAAGTGCACTGCGGTTAATCCCAGGAACCTTCTCCCTGGATTGCAGGGCTCCCTAGCAGAAATGTACAGTTGGAACCATCCCAGCTGGGCCTCATGGTGCTTTCATGTTTTGACAGAGGGAGAAGGAAGAGAAAGTGCCTAAAGGTGGAATGGGAAGAATTACACAAACAGGATCCCAGGCAAATGGCTAATAGATGTATGAAAAGATGCTCAATGTCACTAATTCTCAGAGAAATGCAAATTAAAACCACAATAAGCTATCACCTTGCACCTGCCAGAAAGGCTATCATCAATAAATCAACGAACAATGAGTTGGTGAGGATGTAGAGACAAGGGAACCCTCTTGCATTGTCGGTGGGATTGCAAATTGGTACAGACATTATAGAAAACAGTGTGGAGATCCCTCAAAAAATTAAAAATAGAACCATCTTATGACTGAGCAATTCCACTTCTGGGTATTTATCTGAAGAAATCCAAAACATTAATTCAAAAAGAGACATGCATCCCAATTTCATTGCAGCATTATTTACAATAGCCAAGATACAGAAGCAGCCTAAGTGCCCATCAATAGATGAACAGATAAAGAAGAGGTGGTACATATATACAAGGGAATATAATTCGGCCATAAAAAGAGTGAAATCTTACCATTTGCAACAACATGGATGGACCTAGAGAGTATTATGCAGAGCAAAATAAGTCAGACAGAAAAGACAAATACCATATGATTTCACTTATATGTGGGATCTAATAAACAAACAAATAAACAAACAAAACAAAAACAGACTGATAGATATAGAGAACAAATTGATGGTTACCAGATGAGAAAGGATTTGGGGGACTGGGTGAAAAGGGGGACGGGATTAAGAAGCACAAATTGGTAGTTACAAAACAGTCATGGAGAAGTAAAGTATACAGCATAGGGAATATAGTCAATAATATTGTAATATAGTGAATAATACTTTAATTATAGTCAATAACATTGTATGGTGCCAGGTGGGTACTAGACTTATCGGATGGATCACTTTCTAAGATATATAAATGTCTAACCACTATGCTGTACACCTGAAACTAATAAAATATTGAATATCACTTGAAAAAATAGAAATTAAAAAAAAAAAAAGAGGATCCCAGACCCCAGGTTCTGGAGAGTCTGGGGCCCAGCGAATGAGTAGGAGCAACTAGTATCAGAGCAAGGGACTAGAGACCAGCCCTGTGACAGTGGGGAGATAGTGGGAAAGGATACAGATCCCAAAGAGAAACTGGGAGGACTTGCAGCCTTGCTGCTCTGCAGCTTATACAAACAGACAGATGCTGCTGTTTAAGGGTCCTCGATGAGGCTGCTCTCAGGCAAACTTGGCTGAGCTCATGCTGTCCTTCCTGGCACTGTCACAAGGATTTTCCTGTTTGGTCACAGCTGACTAAAGGACCTTTGCCTCTAGATCATCTGTTAATGGAGACAGAACCCTCCAAAAGAAAGACAGGTGCTCAAGTCCAAGCCAATGGGAAAAACTGAACTTAATTCCTCTCACAAAGTTTAAAAATATGATGTTTGAAATTCGTGTTGAAATTCAAACTGGCTTTTTTTTGTTATTTTTACTTGACTTTCCAAGGGAGGGCAGAAATCAACTTTTCTAATTAATATTTTCACTAAAAGTAGTTAAGTCGGAATCAAATAGAAATTTCTCTTTATATTTTGGTTTGAGGTTTGATGCTCTTATTTTGAGAATAATGATTGGTTTTTACTTTTATATTTAATGGGAAAAAAAAGAAGACAACAAAATCTATTTTAATTCTAGAACCTACTCTCAATCAAGAGTCAGATTTCTCCAAACTGTCATCCAGAATATATCCTTCAGTTTTAATGAGAAACTCTTGACATCTTGGGATAAGGTTGTTCTGTGACACCATGACACATTAGCCCAAATATCACCTCTCCAGGTTGTACTTCCCTATGGTGGCCTTAATACTATAAACAGCAATTTTAGAAATAGAGACATTGTAGGAACATTTTAGAGACTAGAAAGACTAGAGGAGTGGTTAATATTTGAGGAGATAAGTATTTTCTACGTTGTTATACATTATAAAATAACAGCTCTCCTGTACTGAGTGCTTATATTGTTCTAAATCTGTATAAGTATTCTAACTATTGTTCTTGTATATAACATGCAACATATCATACCACATCATAACTATTTGTGAACTTGAGAATATCTTACACTTAAGGGAACTTATGACCTAGAGAAATCAGATCACGGCTAGTTAAGTGGCAGAACCAGGATTTTAAACTCCCTGACTCCAGAGCCTATTTGCTAAGCTACCAACCCTTCCCTGTCAGTGTGATATACAAAACGTTCTGGGTTCATCTCCCTGGCCAGCATCTCCAGTCCACCTCCTCTGCTCTGGATTGCATCATGGCCTTTGTGTTTCCACAGCTCCTTATCAGTTATCTCCCAAAATGGGCTGCGCATTCCTTTAAGATGGGTCCATGACTTATTTATCTTTATAGCCCCAGCAACTACCAGGGAGACTGACAGAGAGTTAAGAGTTTATGGGATGTTGAAATAAGAGATATCTAGGGAAGATGCCAGAATTAAACATTTTTATTATTTTGATTCTTATGTAGAATCTAATATATGCATACTTTCATTTTATATAATTGACATTACTATAATTATTTTTCTTATGATAGTTGATATAGATGAGTTAATTCCATTTCCAAGTAATTCTGCTAGAGCTTTTTGCTGCAGTCAGCAGTTCCAACATTTAAGACAATAACAGTGGTCAAATGAATGAATAACAGGGAACTATACACTGTATATAAAGTAGGAAAAAATGCTAATTGTTGATTAAGAATGAAGCCCAGACTGTAAACAACCATACAGATATTTTGAGAGCTCCCATTTTCATAGTTAATGCTCTCCTCTCCCTACAGGAAACACATTATAACGTGGTTTGCTTAGATCTCACTGAAGGGAAGACTTCCTGTCACCTCCTTTTCTAGAGTCCCTGTTAAGCCAGGCTTTCTCTTTTGAAAGTACTCTTAACCTTTAATTTCAGGAAATCCCTAACATAAGTCAGGACATACAGAAAATGTGTGCTGGTAGAGACCTCACTAGGAGCAAAATTAAGTTAAAAGTCCAACTCCTGAGCAGGAGAGCTGAAGAGCATAATAGTATATCTTGGCCCTGCACCTATTAGCTCTTGATCTTGAACAAGTGACTTGACTTCTCTAGGTCTCAGTTTCCTCATATGTAAAATGAAGGTGAAACAGCCCCTACTGCATAAAGTTGTTGGGAGGATTTGGTAAGATAAAGTATGTAAAGCATTTCCCATATTACTTGGCACACAGTTAAGTGCTCAATAAATGCCAGCTTTTGCAGTCTGGGGATGGCTGAGCAATAGCAGCCATGTCCCACCCAACAGAACTGCCCTGTGGGTCAACTTCGGAATAGGCGCCAACACCGGAGAATCTTCATGTTCAGTTGAGCCCTGCAATAACATGTAAGAGGAGTCCATATGGTATATAGACTACGTGGATGCAAGTGACTAGTTTCTAGCCATGTGAGCTGGGTAAGCTGCTTAACCTCACACCTCAGTTTCCTCATGTATAAGATGGTGATAATACTACTACATACATTATTGTGAGGATTGACTCTGTGAGTGTGCCACACAAGTCTGGCATATAACTGTATAAATTAGATGTTACTATTCCTGCCACTTTCAGCCATCACTTGCTACCCAACAGCTCTATGTTGAAGTAGACAGAAATGACATTTTATGTGCCACTGAGGGAAATTTAAAATATCTTCCTACATTTTTCAAATCATCTGAGAAATCTTTTGCACTCTATATTTCTGTTGAAAAAGCTGGAGATCAACGTGTCAATAAGCCCCTTTCTGCTTTATAAAATATTTATTATTGAACTAAAAAAGGCCAATATATGACAATTCACAAGAATTCATAGTCCGCCTATAAAAGTTCTGGTTCTCCTACCTCTAAGTGTTAGAGAGAGAAAGAGAGACAGGTCTGGCTCAGAAGTGTTTTGCCAAGCAAAAATTGGCCCAAAAAGTGTTTACAATTCTCATTTGATTATTCCTACCGTAGAAAAACAGTAAAAATAGTTATGAAGACTTTAAATAAAACTTTTGTTACATGCAAAGGAGATGGTAAAAGTTACACACTAAACCGTTGTATAATTTCTGAATTAAGTCACACCAAGTCAGGAAGCATCTAAGATAAAGCTGAAACACACCCCTCCCACTGGTGAGCTGCCATTCCCGATAAAAAAAAACTGTCATGAAACCCAATCCTGGGCAAAGTGAGATCCTGGCAAAGGGCACCTTCTCCATTTCCTTCTATAAGTATCTGCAGTAGAGCTGTAGTGAGTATTTCTGCACTGTAGTGCTTTCTTGGTCACTAAGTAACTACCTCTCTCTGTGTCTCTGTCTCTGTATGTCTCTTTCTGCCTCTCTGTGCATGACTGTTGCATTTTAAACTAGATTTACTTAAATATTGAAGAATTCTAAATTCTAGTTCCCCTGATAATGTATGTTGTCTATCATCAAAATGTGTCATGTGTCAGAAAGGCACTGCTTTGGCAGTTATTCAGCAGCCTATGTAAAATGAGTTGGAGTGCTCATTCTAGTTCCAGACAACTGATGTCCAGGTCACATATTAACTGCACTGGAGAAAGCTCTGGATTCAGAGGGTCCCCTTGATGCTTAGTGGTGGCGAGATAAGCCAGAACAGGGAGACCCAGAATCCTGTGAACAGACAGAGCCCAGGAGCAGAGCTAGTGATGGAGAAGTGTCCCAAAACAGGTGACGTGTTTAGGGGATTCACAAGAGGCAAAAGGAAGAAGATCTGGGATCTTAAAGCCAACACACCAAGCCAATGTGGGGTGAGGGGGACCAGCTGGTGTTTGGTCATAGGACATAGCAAAAGTCAGTCACCACTAATAGTGAAGTGAGCCAGATCAGATCCTTCAAGAATTAGTGGTGGTATGGATAAACAAATACACATAAATACATAAAAGTATAAATGAGAGTTAAACTCTAGTTTAGAAATTATAGGTCCCTAGTCTCATGTTTACCCCTTACAAGCTATGTGACCTTTGGCAAATCATGTAACCTTGCCTATTTTGACAGCTCTAAATGGAGGCAATACCTGTCATACCTGTTGCACAGGTGAGGCAAGGACCGGTATAAAAGCAGTTTATAAACAACTGGACTAAGTGCTCTAGACCTGTGACACAGGACTTCTTTTCTCCTTTGTTGCCCCCCTGAGGGGAGCTCTGTGACTTTTGCCACTGAGGGAAATAGGGAAGCACCTGGGCTGGGAAAGTATCAGAATCTAGGCAGCTTTTAAAAGCCCCCTCCTGCCAGATTCTAATGCCCCAAGGCCTCATTCACTGCCTGAAACATACACTGCTTAGAGTCATTCCTCTAATCCCACAGTGTTTTCAATTATTCCACTGTCAACAAGATATTTGACTACTCTATTGTAAGCTGAAACCTAAGGCCTGAAGACCACATGGTCCACGGATGTGCTCTCTTTGGCCTACAGTTTGGCCTAAACGCCCTACTACCAAAAAAAAAATAAAATTATATATATCCTCTTCCATTTTCAATATTTAAAAATCAGCAGATTTCCATAAAAATTTAGTTTTCTAGCTTCTCTTGAAAAATCAAAACACCTAGCAACCCTGGCTCCAAACTCCCACTAGGCAACACTCACTTTAGGGAGTATCACAGGGTGAGACTGTTAAAACATAGGCTGCAGAGCCCCTGCTCCCATCCCCAGAGTTTCTGATTCAGTGGGTCTGGACGGGGCTGAAAATCCACATTTCTAACAAATTCCCAGGTGATCCTGATGCTGCTGGTCCAGGGACCATACTTTAAGAACCACCTGCTAGATCACTGCATGGGCTGCTCCTGTTAAACAGGGATGCACGTTCCCATTTGCCACACACATCCCTTATCCCCAATTGTCAGCGGCAGTCTTTGTTGTCCTATACTGTGCAAAGCCACTTGACTCAATGTGCCTGGTCTCCTAGGCATTTAAGCAGCAACCTCTGCTATTTGAGGGCAAGAACCCGCTTTCCTTCTTCACCCTCTTCTCCCTCATACATACGCACTCACCGTCCCACGCAGTATCTTATACATAGCATCCAAATATGTTAGGTGATTTGAATTCCTGCATAAAGTCTGAACCTTTCAAGGCCTGAGCTTGGAAAACAGCAAGACTTTTAGGCTAGGAGCTGGTTTAATCCTTCTTCCCCCTGTCTATTGGATCCAGATTCAGAGCAGGTCTGTGCTGCCTCAAACGTGAAGGTGGGAGGCAAAGAATAGAGCAGATCATTACATAAGGTCAGGCATATATTCTCCTGAGATTCACTTCTATTTAGCTTCTCAGCCCCAGTCCTTAGCCCCAAATCCCCGAAAATAAGTTGCCGTTTAGGAAAAGTGATCCGTCAACAAACTACCTTCACTAATTGATTTCGTGATCACCAGTTTGAAGGCAGCGGGCAGGCCTGGTTGATAACTCTAGACCCCCCTCTGACTTTCTTTTCTAGGAGCCCATTAATGAAGACTTGGAACGAATTCTGTGCACATTTTGAAATCCACCCAAATGCAGGCCAGACTCTTCTCCCCAGTGGCCACCCCACCCACGCATGCTCTATCTTAGATCCTTGGTCCTAAGCCATGGTTTATGTAAAATGAACTCAAATTTAATTTCCACTAAGAGTTTAAGTGTTTCTCTTTTCAATAATGAAATATGGGCAGTTCATTCCAGAGATTCTGTAAAGGATTCTAGTCTATAAAGCCAAAAAAGTTTATCCTTTTATGGGCTTGACAGCAAATAAAAAGAGTTCGTTTCGCCAAAAAGAGTACCAAGGTAATTTGTGAAGATCTAACCTCATTAAAATATTTTTGAAAGGTAACCAAAAAAGAAGAAACATCTAAATTAACTGTTAGAGGCCTCTCCTACGCTGTTAGAAAGTGGCCTTAGAGCAGGATTACTATCACTTCCATTTCATGGAAAAGGGCCCTGAGGCTTATGACAACCTCCTCAAGTTTATATACCAACAAAGACAGAGTCAAACTCACTCTCGAGCCCACAACCTCCCCATTACCAATTTATCTTCACCATCCACAGTTCTTATACCAAGGGCATATCTTCCCTCTAAACTGCCTCTAAAAAGCTTAAGAACTCAGAGGCTGAAGATGACCCAAAACTCAAAACACAAAATAGAAGACTCCATGATGATTGCTTCTTAAAATCAGGAGAGAAAAACAGAAAATTAGCACATAGCAAATCAGAACAAAGGCATGCAAACACACTTTTTCAAGTGACAAATGACTCCCAAGCCAGAAAGCCTTTGGTTGAATGTAATAACAAATTCACAGAAAGAACAGATCTTTCAGAAGGATATTGGGAAGTAGCAGCCAAGGTAAAAGAACCTGAGATAAAAGTTATCAAAGTCCATCAAGCACTCTCCAAGCAGAGTTGTGGCCGGCTGTTCAATTCTTAATAAAGAGAGATGCCTAAAACCTGTATTTTGAGGAAGTCCAAAAGCTTGAAGTGACAGACTGACAGATTTATCACTTAAAAATTATTTCTATAAGGTACAAGATTCCTTAAAAAATCAAAAAGTGAATAAATATTTGAACACATCAGAAAAGGGTTAATATTACTATTGCTATAAACACCCCCATCCCCAAAAAATAATCAAAGACAACTTCAACAGGAAAAATGGACAGGAGAAGAAATGAACAGACAAATCGTGGAACAGGAAATACAAATATCTCAAATATATACAGAAAAATTCTCAACCTCACCTATAGGCAGGAAACACACAAATCAAACCAAAAGAACACCATCTTTACTGATCACAGTGTCAAAAGGCACACACACAAACCCCACCACCACCTAAATATATCAGTATCATAAGGACTAGTGAGGATACAGGGTAACAGATACTGTCCCATGTTTCTTGCGAGTGTAAAAATGTTATATAATCCTTGGAATATAATTGGCCGTATATATTAAGATAAACGTGCCCTCTGAACTCAAATCCCAGTTTGAAGAATTACAAAGTGAGTAATTTTAAGAATTGGAGGGGAAAAAAACCTCAACATTCATCAATACTAGAATGATTGAATAAATTCTAGACATCTATGTAAACACTGTGCAGTTATTAAAGATAATAAAAATAGCATTATTTGGGAGATAGTAAAGGGCAGTGGACTTAAGAGCCACGTTGCCCAGATTCAAATTGCTGTTCCCACAATCATTAGCTGTGCGACCTTGGGCAAATTTATCGCATCTCAGTTCCTTGTCCTCCTGCTGGGGCTAACAGTACTATCCCACATGGTAGTTTTGGGATAAGCATAGAGCCTGGCATCCAGCAGGTACCAGAATGATGTCCATGATATCTTGTTTGGAGAGGAAGAGAGGGAGAACTGTACATGTTGTATAGCATAGATCTACTTTAGTGAAAAGCATATTTTAAAGCACACTATGTATGTATGTGTGCATGGTATTGAGATGAAAGGAGAAAGTTTTATTTTATTTGCCCATCTCTGCGTTGACTTCTTGCAAAGAACATGAATTACTTTTATAGCTTGGAAGAATAATCTAGCAACATTTTTTTGGAAGTGGGGTGGGAATGGGTGCTAGCAGGGGTGGGGAATACACGGGGTAATTAAAAGATCAGGGAGTGAATCTGGAAACTGAGCAGGGTTTGGTCTGAAGCACAAAGGACACAATGGAGAGCAGCAGGTATGAGGCTAGGGGTGGGTAAAAGAAGGGTCATGTGTTCAAGAAAAAAAGAGTGTGGACTTTAACCAGATGTCTGTGGAAATTCTTTGGAAGAAATGCAAAGTATCGGCTGTACTCTGGTGATGTGAAAGAGGCACTTCACCTCTCCATCAAAACAAAAACTTTCAGTGGCTCCCTATTACTCTTTATAGGGATAAAGACCTAAGTCCACGAATCTTATCACCAGCCTGACCCCACTCTGCTCCAACCTCAAACACTTCACTACAGCCACAATGAACTGCTCGAAGTTCTTAGAAAGCTCTGTTCTGTCCAGCTTCTAGTCCTTGCTCAGGCTGCAGCTTCTGCCAGCAGTGCCCTTCCCCCATGCCTTTCCTTGTTTTCCCTGGCTAACTCCTTAAAGCTCAGCTAAAACCCATCTCCAGGAAAGCTCACCTCAAATCCCCAAGGCCTAGTTTCTCTTCTAGGTTCCCCCACACCATGCTACCCAGGCATTAATCTTTTAAAAGTAGTACTTCTAACATGGACTTGTAATTGTCAGTTTGTCTGCCTCAACTAGACTGCAAATCCTTAAGAACTGGTGCTTGATATTATTATTCCTTGTTGGTTCTTCAGCACCTAGCAGAGAACATAAAACATAGTAAGAAATCTATAAAAATTTGTTAAATAAATGTCTTTAACTATAAAGCTATCTAATTCTCCTTTCTTATATTCCATGTTTTCTCAAAATGTTTTTTATTCCTTGTCCTACATTTGTGAGCCCATAGGCAGAAAATCCACAACAGATAATATCAGTGCAAGTCTGAATCCATGTGGTTATATTGCTCAATGAAAACTAAAAAACTGGCATAGGGATTTTACATGTCAATCTTGTATCTTGGTTAATGGAAGTTCTGCCCTGGAGGAAAAAATCTCTATGTGCTGGCAAAAGTGCATGTGTGAGAATTCAAAATGAAAGGCCACAACTCTGAAAAGGCCTCCTGAGAGGCCTTTCCTGGCTACATATGGACCTTGATTCATTCGCTCATTCAGTAGATACTTAAGAACCGTGACCGCCGCCCCCCCCCCACACACACACATTCTAAGCTTTGAGGATATAGCAGGGAATAAGACTGATGAGCCCTACCATCATAGAATCACATGCTACTGAGGGTTAGCAGAGGGACAGATAATAAATATGTAAAAATAAGATAATTTCAGGTAGTGCTAAATGCTGAGAATATGCTGAGAAGACAATTAAGCAGGATAGGGGATGATTAAAGTTGAGGGAGAGTTTCTGAGAGCTCTTTAGACAGATGGTCAAGATAAGGCTTCTCTGAGGTGTGGACCTAAGTAATGAGAATAGTCAACCATGAGAAAATCTGGAGGCAGAGAATTCCAAGCCTAGAAAAGAGAAAATGGAAAATCTCTTAGGTAGGAAAAGCTTGGAGTACTTAGAGACAGAAAATCAATATGGCTGAAGCATAATAAACAAGGAAGGTGGTTTTAAAGTGATTAGAGGGTCAATGTAGAATAAATTATACAGGCCATGGTAAGAAATTTGTATTTTATTCTTATTGGAAGGGAAAGGCATTCGTGAAGTATACGTAAGGAAGTGATGAGTCTGATTTATATTGTTAAGGGGCTAATGACAGAGAATGAACTCGAGGAAGGCAACAGAAGAAATCAAGAGGCCAGGCAAGAGGCTACTGTCATAGTACAAATCAAAGCTACCAATTGGCTTGTACTAGATGGTAGCAGCAGACACGGTGAGAAGTAGTCAGATTTGGAATGATATTTTGGAGGAAGGGTCAGAAGTACTTGATGTTAGGTTGGATGCTGGAGGCAAGAGGAAAATAAGAATCAAAGTTGTGATTTTTTGGTTCTTCTCACCGGAAATTCCCGCACTTACTTGCTGCTAAAAATCAGTGTTCTGCTGGAGAACTTCCTTTCAGTAACCATAACAAAGTCAAAGCCAGTCAAAATTTCTGCTAGTGTAGCACAATTATCCACACCAATTTATTGTAGAGGATTCAAGAACAGTTTATTTTGCATTAAACTAAAGCTTTAAGCTTCAGATTTGTTTGGCTATCTAAAAAGTAATTCATTTTCTAAAGACCCAAGTGCTTACAAAACATAGGTTTGTGTCTCATTAAAAAGTACCATTTCCTTGAAATATCAAAGCTCTATAGGCTCAGAGCTTCTATTACAGTTATCACTTTTTATTTTGCTTTATCTTATTTTCTCATATGATAGCCACATTTCACATTGTTTTACGAATGTTAAAAGAAAGGCTCAGGAGACTTGGTAACTTACAGCACAAGAAGAGACAGAAGGGCAAGCCTGACTCCCTAGTTAACCCCTTCATGTAAAACCTTCTGTAAAACTCTGGAGAGAGTGTATCTTGAAGAACTGTTTAAGGCTACAGAGCGATTCTCTTCCTCCTGAACTTGACTCTTCTGATATTTTTTATATATTGTCCAGTGATAGTCTTAGAAAATAACATTTTGAAAACAAACTATAATTATTACTATGCATTCATCTATAAATTATATACAAAATATTATTAGGAAAAAAGCAAGCAGCATTTAATATAATTTTGTGGTTAAAAAAAACAGGAAAATTCACAGTACTTGTTATGTTAATATGCACAGTACTGTTAAAGATTGAGTGTTTAGGGTTTAAGAGACTCAGTAAACTACATCCCTCTTCACACCAAGTTGTGATCCAACTGAAAAACAGGCATAAGAGTAGACCGCTGAGAACTATCTTTCTTCCTGATAAACCTGATGCTGGAGACAAGAAGGCACATTGGGCCTCCCAACACTGAGCCCTGCGAGTAGCAATCCAACGCTGCGCTGCTGATGGTAGAGCAGGACAGCCAAGACTCTACCCTCCGCCTAGCTCAAGACCTTTCCCTATAAAATCTGAAGCATCAAAGAGCAGAGCAGAGGGCAGGATTCCTTACCAGCAGCCTGGCTCCCAGAGCGGAACTGGCCAAGAGCAAGCTTTCTTACTAGCAGGTCGCTGGATGGAGAAACAGAAGCAATGGCCCAAGAAGCCAGGGATTTTAACAGAACCCCTTGCAGCTATATCACATTACCCACCTCATTTTATTCTCTTGACCTAGAAGTCCTCAAACTGGAGTAAGTCTACCCTAGGAGTCTACAAGAACTTTCCAAGAACACAGGCACAGATAATTTTAAGGGAATCATTTCCATTTATTCAACTTACACCTACTCTTTCCTAAAATTGAGTTGCTGAAATGTGACTGAGGTTGTGATGTCACAATTCTATTTTTCCAATTCCCTTTAAAAATCATTCTTTCCCCCCTTATAAAAGACAGGTATCCTGTCACCCACCCCAGATCTTACTATGGCAAGTTGTTCCCATAAGCAAAAATCCTCTAAGACACCATACAAAAGAGTGATTCTAAATATCGATATCGACATTTAATTTAATCAAGACATGATAAGTCTACACAAGGATTTCCTGGTTTTCCTTATTTTATACATATTTCTGTTAAAAGAAAAGCATGGTGCTAGAAATTGGGTATTTTGTTCTGTGTTGGGGTATTCTAAGTTCAGATATGTTGTAGAGTAGGGTGGCAGGAGTTATGATCATTTTTGGCTAATACCATTTTCTGTTCCATTCCCAGATCATGTCAAAGAATATTGCTGAGATAAAGAGAAATGCTGAAGAAGTTTGAGCCCTACTTCATCTGGGTAACAAACTCACAGCAAAGTTTCATGCTCCGTATATCTATCTCATAATTCAAATACAGAAGATTTGTGGAAAACACTCTGCACAATCCCAGTCAGCTACACTTGCTCCGTAATGAGAAAGAACTTATAAAACCTCATTCCCCTCCTTGTCTCAGTTGCAAATTTCAGATGATCTCAAGGAAAAGGATGTTAAAAAATTCCAAATTTCCTTCTGACAGAAAAGTGTTACAAGTAAAAGGAACATATATGAGGTAAATTACTGTTTTATATTTTCTTGAAAAATTATTCAGACTCATAGGAGAAAATATTTTCATTAATTTTTGCCTAAAGATTACTGAATACAATAAATCTATATTCTTTTTTTAACTTAAACATTCTGCTCATTGTCACCTGTTAACCATTTTTTATCTCATTATCCATCCCTATCTTTTATGTAATAAATTTAGATTTAGATAGTTTTCTATTGTAAATAATATATTAACAGTAATCATTTATTCATCTTTTGTAAGCTCTGCACTGAAGAGTCCCTCAACTGTTTTACTATTCTGTCTATCAAAAAATTAGATTAACCTATAGATTCATGAACTAATTGGGGAGGGGAAGCTCAATCCATTTAATTCAGAGACATATTTCCAATAAAATTTAAGCTCTCTTTAGTAATTATTTGTAAAACTTAATGTACTTATGAGCAATTAATAATCATTAATTATTAGTTATTTCAATAATAGCTCGATCAAAAAGAATTCTTAATTATTAATATTTTACGACACAGAACTTTTTGGGCATAGACAATTTTTTAAATTATAAACAAATTTTTATTGCAGAAAATAATAAAGTAAGCAATAAAATATACTTGAGCGTAAAATATATATTTAAAACCGTAGGGAAGTAGAATGAAAACACAAATCCAAAAAGAAAAAAATATAAAATTTCTATAAAAATGAATGATGGTGAGTATTCAATTTCTATGAAATTTAATTTCATTAAATGAATTTTAAAGTGACATGGCCCTTTTTATTTTAAAATATTCATATTTATATTGTATCAGAAATTATATCTTTGCAACTAAGGATAAAAAAATTTTACATGTCAACTTAAAAACTATATTTGGGAGGTATATCAGCAAAAATGTATGAAGACCATTGCCTCAACCCTTTCAGCTTACCCACTGAGATCAACTTGGGATATGGTTATCACCCTTGGATAAGAAGTCAGCAGTCAATTAGGGTATTCCTGCTCCCATCTTCATAAGGCCACTTCTCCAAACTGATTTCACTGCTTTTGTGGGACCTCCTAGGATCACTGGTAAAGTAGATTTTGTTCCCAGAATGCCCTGAATGGGTCAGAACAATACATTGATTAAGTCGTCTCCAATGCTACTCTGAACTCAAGGCTATAATTTATAATTTGTCCTGCCGCAATGTCAAATTATGTCTTACTACCTTAATCAATATAATCAGAAGTTCTAAAAAAAAAAAAAAAATCAAATAATATAAAAATACTCTAAAAGAACCAACAAAATGGCCTCAATTTGATTATGAACCCCTCTCAATATGAATGTTCCAAGGAGAAACAAAAAGTTCAGAAATTATCATGTTCTTCCAAATGATAGCTCAAAGTAATCAGTACCAGCTTCATGTTAAAGTCCAAAATTATCAATGTCCACCATTGAACTGTTGCTCTTGTGAACTAAAGTTCAAATAACATGTTTTGTAACTCCCTGGCAGTGAACTTAGCTCCTAAAACTAAAGCTCCTTTTCCCTAGAGGGCCTATCTAGTTAAGATAATGCCAGGCCTCCTTTAATGGGCAGGACTCTGTGAAACTTGCAGTATAAAGCAGCAGAGCAGAAAGCACTTTCTGTGGGTGGCCTGGCTCCTGTGAGAAAGGGGAAAGGAAACAGGTGGGCTGCACGTGCCAAACTTACACATCAGGGAACTTGCTGGTAGCACTGGAATAGAGTATCAAGTGTTAGTGGCACCCCCTCTATGTTTCAAGAAACATCTGAAAATGGGAAAGAAGTGTTTTCCCCTAAAATAGAGAAACAGAACTGAATTACAAGAAACAGTCTCTCTTATTTAAGAAATATTTATTGAGCTCAAATATCTGAGCTAGATTTGCTGCGAGATTCATAAGTGCATCAGAGCTGGATGCTGTCTACCTACCACTAACATTTTAACATGTCTATATATGTTAATGTGACATATTTTAGGTTTTTGTTACAGCCATGCTTTACTTCTGGTACCATTTTTTGTATTAGTTTAGATTAGGCTTTGTTTGTTACAAAACAACCCCAAATATATCAGTGACTTAGAACAACAATAATGTATTTCTCATTCATACCACCATGTGTATTAGCCAGTGGCCTTTTCCACTTTGTCCTGACTCTAGGACCTTGGCTGATGGAAGCAGCCATCATATGAAACATTGTGGGTATGGTAAGTTAAAGAGCGCCACAAATTCTATCAATCGTCTCCACAACCTTTATCGAGAGGCAGAGTTTATGTCACCTCCCCTTGAAACTGAGCTGGCCCTATGACAACTTTAACCAACAGAATGTGTCATTTCCATGCCTAAGACCCACAAAAACCTGGAAGTGTTTGCCTACACTGCTGGAGAAGCCACGTGAAGTGAGGCCCTGAGATAAAACTGGGAAGGAGAAAGGCTCAGCCATTCTAGTATCCCAGTCAAGCCTCCAAATTACTCCAGCCCCAGACAATACCTGGCTGGAACCACATGAGAGACGCCAAGCAAGATTAGGCAACTGCCCATGAGCCCATCCAACCCACAAAACCAACAGAGATAATAAAATAATTTGTTTTAAGTAACTAAGATTTGGAGTGGTTTGCTACACAGCAATAGATAACTAAAACATTCCATCACTGTGCCAAAAGGAAAGAGACCATGAGAAACTGTACACAGGTTCTTAACACTTTTGCTTGGAAGTGACACAGATCGCTTTCTTTTCATTGGCCATGCTGAATTCTGAAAAGGAAATGCAAGTCTACTATGTGCATGGGAAGGAAATGAAAATATTCAGTGACGAAGTACTAATATCTCCTAGAGACAGGTCAGGGCTAGAGAGGCCTTCCGTCCATAGAGATGACAAGTGAATCATTCCTACATGAAATCTCAAGGAAGAAAGAGCACAGATGACAACAGATGTTTATAGATGACCTCCAGGCAAGGGAGGGAGGGATATAAAGAGGAAAAGGAGGGTGGAAAAGAGTTAGAAAAGGAACATCTACAAAGGCAAAAGGAGAAAACTTAGGACCCAAAGGAGAGCTTCAAGAACAGAATAGTCAAGAAGAGCGTAAAAGGCCAAAATTGGTCATGTAGGCAAAGAATGTATAAAAATTCAAAGAGATCAGTGTGGGCTGATGTAGTCACAGGTGTGGGACAGGTTAAATTAGCAAAGAAACAGGAAGGTGACAATTTAGATGGTTGGAAAGGAGAGAAGGGCACTCTCAGTGATAAAATAGCATGAGAAAACTCTTGGAGTGGGGAATGAAGTCGGCAATTGAGGGAAATGGGAACACATATTGTAAAGGGAAATGTATCACTATAACAGTGTGTCAGGGATAACAAAAAAGTGGATTAGGTTTGCTGTGGAAGGGGAGGGCAGGGGAGCTGTTTGTGGATCTATGGAGGCCTTTGAGCCATCTGAGATTTCTGAGTTCTTTCCTTTAAATAGCTGAGCACCACTGGAGACAGGTGTTTGAGTGAAGGAAATCAACATACAGGACTAGTCTCTTCATGTAAGAACAAAGGAGGCAATGACAGAGTAGGCCACCAGTCAGAAAGTTACTGCAGTATTCAAAGCAGGAGTATCCTACTGGGAGAGATTGTTACCTAGTGGGGAAAAAAGGAAGCAGTCCCTCCTAGACCAGTTCAGGGGGACTGAGAAAAAGTTGCACAGTTTAAAAAATATATAAAAATTAAAAAGAGGAAGGGATTCAAGTGTAGAAAAATTGATATGTATTTTATCAAGGGTATAAAAATGTTTAAATTTTTACTTTCCATGGCAGACAATGTTGGTTACCAACCCAACATTCCCCCTACCCTTGACAAAAAAACTTCAGTACTGCTCAATTCCTCTCTTTCTTCCATATTGATCGGGGAAATGAAACCTACACACATAACTCAGCTCCAAGGTAAATCTTGATTGGTCTAAGCCAGTGGTTCTCAACCAGTATCATCTAAGGAGTATGTATGGGTTGGAGGAGAAGACGGCTGTTCTTTTGGAGTTACAAACCCCGGGGTGCACTACTGACATTTAATAGGAAGAGACTAATGATGTTAAAGGTCTGGCAATGCACACCACAGTCTTGCATAAGAACTGCCAAAAGCCAAGTAAACACTAACCAATCCTGGCAGTCCCATGCCCTTTGTCAGTTACTGCTTTAGGGAATAGCTAGTGATCCAGTTCTAGCCAACAAGATACAGAGCGGTCTGCTATGAAGCCTCTGGTGTGATTTCTTTCTGCCAGTTCTTGTCCAAACTGTATGACACCTGGGACTGCTAGACCCATATTCTCCCCCCAAACTAGCTCCTTCCCAATTGTCCTATTTCCATCACTAATACGGCCATTTCCTATTACCAAGTTCTAATGCAGTTTTAACTTGTAACCTTAGGATGACCACTCGTTCAGATATGCCTGGGATAACAAGGTGATTTTACTCCTGTTCTCCCAGTGTAATTAATAGTGACCCCTTTCACTTCTAAAAGTATTCCAGATTGGAGGATACATTATATGGTCACTCACTTATTCTGTTATATCCTGTTTACTCTGCCTCAAGAAAGTATCCTTAAAGCAAGAGTCACCAAACTGTGGCTTGTGGGCTGTTTTTGTACAACCAGAGAGCAAAAAAAATGCTTACATTTTTAAATGACTGGAAAAAAATCAAGACTACTTGATGACACCTAAAATTATATTAAAATTTTAGTGTCCATAAATAGTTTTATTGAAACACTGCCATGCTCATTCCTTTATAGTCTATGGCTGCTTTTTCACTACAAGTTAGAATTAATTATGACAGACAACACCTAAAATATTAATGTTTGGCCCTTTACAGAAGTTTGCAGATTCCTGCTCTAATGCCATCATTAGTTCTGATTTCTCTCATTTCTTGCACAAACACAGTAGCCTACTAACTGGTTTTCCATTCTTTCTCCAACTCCAATCCTTCATATATCTGGTTGATCAATCTCCCCAGAGAAATTTCGATCTTGTCATTTGCCCCTTCAGTATCTTCCGTTGCTCCTCAAACTGGGCAATACAATGTACAAACCCATCGCGGATAGTAAAGACTACAACCTGGTTTTCCAGACTTTGCTGTTCACTACTTAAAGCCAAAATGAACCACTTCTTGTTTCCCTAATAAGCACTCTTTGGGATCTATCATAAGCCCCCTATTGCTTACCCAGGTCTCTCATCCATCCCCAATTCCTCAGATTAAAGGAAAATTTATTTACTTCCTTGATACACCTTCATTCATTCATCACACTGCTAGTTCACAGCAAGTAATTCTGGGGCGGGGGTGGGGTGGTGGTGACTCAGCGACAGAGGACAGACCAAGGCGGGAGAAAGTCAAACGAGTTGAGTGCATGAGATAAGGGGTGAGGCTTGAGGTGACATTTCAACTGAATTTTAAGGACTCGAAAGGCTAAAACTCTAGAAAGACCACTTCATCCTACCCACTTCCCTATCACAGGAGATAGTACGATTTAAGTAATAACGACATCTTTAGTCTAAAACCTGAAAGAAAATTCTACAAGAGCAGCCTTGGGCAAAACCACCAGGGAATGGCGGTCCAGTGCCACGGTGGACAGCACCCTGGGGCAGGCTCCGTGCACTCTCCACACCAGCTCGTCGCCGAAACTTCTGGCAGTAGCTTTGTCTGGGGGCTCACGTTCCCGGCTTCCGGACAGGCGCGACGGCCCCAGGGGAGAAAGACGCCCCTCACCAGTTTGTGCCAGCTGTTAAAAGTCTGTCACGGCCGCCCACAAGTCTCCAGCCCGCGCCTTCGGAAGGGCGTTCCGGTCGGGCCCCGCCTCCGCGGCACCTCGAGCGCACGTGAAGCTCTCGAGCGCAGCGACCGCCTAGAGGCGGGAGTTGGCAGACGCCGAGCCAGGACGGGAAGGATAACGATTCCAGGGCGCACGCGCACGCGCACAGCGTGGGGACGGGGCGGAGCACGCCTCCCCGAGGGCTTGCAGAGGAAAGGAGAGCGCGTGGCGCTCCGGGAGCCCACGCACGCGCCGTAGCCACGCCCCGCCCGAGCGCGCGCGCGTCCGGCGCAGCATCTTTCCTTCGGGCCCGCCCCGCTCTTCTACTTCAGCAAGCGGAGGCGCGGTGCGAGAGCAGGGAAGTGTGGGGCGAGGTGGGCGGGGCGTCGCACGCGAGCGCGGCCAGCCAAAGAAGGGAAGGGGAGGGAGAGATCCTAGACAACGTTACCCCGTCAACACCCAATCAGGAGCCGGCCTGATCCCGCCCCCCTCCCCTCACGTTATTGGCCGGGAGGCCCCCGAGTGGGCGTGGCTTGCCGTGGGGTTGGGGAGGGCAGGGGGCGGGGACGAGGAGGAAGGCGCTGGCGGGCAGTGATGGCGGCGGGTGATGGGGACGTGAAGCTAGGCACCCTGGGGAGCGGCAGTGAGAGCAGCAGCGACGGCAGCAGCGAGAGCCCCGGCGGCGCGGGAGCAACAGCAGAAGGAGGCGGCTGGGCGGCCGCAGCGTTGGCGCTTCTGACGGGAGGCGGAGAGATGCTGCTGAACGTGGCGCTGGTGGCGCTAGTGCTGCTGGGGGCCTACCGGCTGTGGGTGCGCTGGGGGCGGCGGGGTCTGGGCGCCGGGTCCGGGGCGGGCGAGGAGAGCCCCGCCGCGTCTCTGCCTCGGATGAAGAAGCGGGACTTCAGCTTGGAGCAGCTGCGCCAGTACGACGGGTCCCGCACCCCGCGCATCCTGCTCGCGGTCAATGGGAAAGTCTTCGACGTGACCAAAGGCAGCAAGTTCTACGGCCCGGGTGAGGAGCAGTTGGGAGGGGTGGAGGAGGAAAGGGACCCCAGGCTGCTCAAGCGCGGCCCCCTTTTGATAGGGAGGCCCCGGGGACCGTGCTTGTTGGCCCACCCTTATCGAAATCTGCCTTGGCTGCGGCACCTGGGGCGGCCCGCCCCCAACACACACCCCCAGCCGCGGGCACCTCCAGCTTTTCACCTGAAGTCGGGGTCCCAATGTCGCCCCAGTTAGCAGTCTTCATCTTTCTTCTTAGTTCCATCCCATTTCTCCTCGCAGCCTTTTTTTGTGCTGAATTTTTCACAATCCTTTTAGTTATCGCCAGTCATGCCTGGCCCTCAAGCTTTCCTGTGCTTTCTGAATCCTGAGATAGGTCGGGGCAGGAGGGAGGGAAGATTTCTCAAGGAGCGACCAAAAGTTTTAGGCTCCGTAATTCACAGCCTTCCTTTCTTTACTCTTTGCCACTGATCTTCCTTTTCCCACTACTCCCCATAAGGCCACGTTGTTACACGTAGTTCCAAGTCCCAGCCCTCTAGTCTGAAGTTTGGGCATATAAGCAACACCTCAGACTTTTTTTTTTAACCAGTTTTAGTATAGAGAGTCTTTCCAAGATATACAATGTATGTGGGATGAGAACAGACCAGAATGCAGATCTTAAGAAAGACTGGCTAGGATATTCGTCCTGAGTTTTGTGGGTGGAGCTCATATACCCAGCAGACGTGTCTGTCTGGTTTTTTTCTTTATTTCTTTTTTCTCTCCTTTTTTTTTTTCCTTCCTTTCTTTTTTTTATAGTAGGAAAGCAGGTATTCAAATACTCGTTTATAATGACTTAACTGTGTTTTTCACTGAGAAAAAAACGTTAAAAAGCTATAAATTCATACCCCCATGCACTAGTTCTGTAAGTTAAAGCTTTTTAGAACTTTGCTTTCAGAGAATTGTGTAGGTAGGATAGTTGGTTTACAAACCCTTCTTTTACAATGTAGCTATTAGCATACATTTCACATTATGCTAATAAACTTCAGTTCAGACTTATGGATCCTGTTGGTATACCATAAAATTGAGCAACAATGTGCATCCTGGTGTGTGGTGATTTATTCTACGTTTTTAAAAAGTGACTGCAATAAGAAATAATATAATTAGAGACTTACACCAACTTTTTCAAAAAGAGTACATCCAAACCAAGAAGTCAAGGGGGTCAGCAAATCTTAAAAACAAATTGGTTTCCTCTTTGATTTAATCTGTTACTGCATGAGGTTTAGTCACAACTTGCAAATATGTACTTCTGATTCCGGTGATTGGTGCTGGAAGATAGTTTAGAAGCACTTTGGTGTATCGTTAATCAGAATAGAGACAAGAAATTGGAGATTTTATGTTTTGAACTATTTCTTTGTTGCTTATATTATTGTATGTCTACATTCTGTCTAAGTCGTAGATAGCTTAAAGTAGTTGCGTCGTTATATGAAAAACAGATGGCTGTCTACTTATATCAGCTGAAATGGTTAATACTTTGTTTACTTAAAAGCGTGTGGGACAAGAGAATGGGGCCAAAGTACAGTATTTAAATACACAGAACAAATTTAATATGGTAAATTTCTTTTTAGTCAGGATTTACACAGAATTTTATATCTAGTTAAAAGTTTTTCCCTATTGATATTAAAAGATGTGTTCAGTGATTAGGAATTGTGTACAGGTTTAGATTTTTAATGTAGAGCTTACCCAACTAAAATACCTGCCTTTGACACCCCTAACTAAACTGACAGGGAAGCAAATTTTAGTGCAAAGAAGCATATTTGTCCTCATGCGTTATGCCTTGCCACTTTCTGAAAATATCTAGGCGAGACAGTCATAGACACAGTTTGGCAGTCTCCAAACTGTTCTGCAACAGAAATTAAAAATTAAGATAAGAGCCATAGGTGTAATGTAGATAGCTTTTGTGTGGCTTAAGCAGGGAGGTGGGGATAGGCTCTTCTGATAACAATGAAGTCAGTTTTAAGTTAGCTTCCACCACCAATTCCCAGGTCCTGAGGAACAGCCTAAGAGCGATAGTCAATTACTTTATTCTAGGTATTTATTGATTAATAGCCTAATAGAGATATTTGGAATATTTTATTATTGAAAGGTACCTTAAAGGTTGCTGGGTCATCTTATGGTCTTGATATATGTTAAAGACGTATGTAGCACTTTCCAAAAGTCTTAAAGCCAAATTCTGGCTATGAAACAGATATAAGTTCAGTTTTGGTTTTAATTTTATTTTCACCCTCAAATCTGTTAAGCAGTTTTGTAGCAGAATAATTCATTTAGAAGTAATAATCCTTACCCAAGAATCTAGTAGCTTGAAAGAATGAGTTAAGGGAGCCAGAAAACCTAGTTTTTACGCCTAGCCAGTGTCTACTCCCATTTTACAATAATAGTTTTAGAATTAAAGCTTGTTTTCTGAGGTTTTTAATCTGTTGATACTTTTTTAGTCATTTTTTAAAGTTCAGATTCTTAAAAAATTAAATATTGACAATTTAATTTAGTGGATAAACATGTGTTGGCAAACAGCATTAACTGCATTTTGTCCATATTAAATTTAGTTAACAGTTCAGGCACTTGGTCAGCATGTGAGGAAAGTGGTCATGTAAGAAACAATAAATGTGGGAGGAGAAAAGAAACCAGATTCGTTAAGCACCTACTACATCAGATCCATTAATTTATCGTCTCCACAGTGCCTCTGTGAGGTTAGTAGGTATTCCAGTCCTTCAGACGGAGAATCGGAGGTTTTGGCATTTTGGGTAAATTGGCTTGGGTCACATAGACATGGCATTCAAGTCCAGATATACTTGACCACAAAGGCTATCAACACTATTTCAAGTAAACTGCTTTTTGGGATAAACTTGTAGAGAATCTTACTGTTGTTTTTTTATATCCTCTCCTGGTTCCCATAAGGACTTAAAAGCCTCATGGCTTTGTGTTGTGCAGTCCAATACGATAGCCACAAGCCACATGTGGCTTTTTAAATTTAAATTAAGTTTAATTACAAATTGAGTTCCTCAGTCACACTAGCCACATTGCAGTTGCTCAGTAGGTACATGTCTATCATATTAGACAGGGCACTCTATACTATATTTCCATCTCTCATAATGTTTTCATTTTACAAATGTGGAAATGAACTCAGAGAGGTTTTGCCCAGAGTCACATATTTAGTTAGTGGCAAAGCTAGAAATCAAACCCAGTGTGACTGGCTTCATAAGCCATCCCTTCCTATTGTATCACAACATAATTTCACGTTTCCAGAGTCAATAGATTAGGAAGATTCAAACAGATGGTACGACTTTAAATAATTTGGTTTAATATTACTGCAGAAGAACTCCAGCAGAAATAGTGTTTTTATGCTATAGGATGGCAAGAAAGTATATAATTTACCTTTACAGTAGTTTAACCAGCATTTCTGAAATTTAGATATAATGCTTCTCCCTTATTCCACATAGAGTATTTTGATATATACCAAAGCTGTTTTCTCCAACTTTTAAATTACACTGGAAAGAAAAAGTCATTTATAAGAAGTACCCCCATGAAATGCCTAATATTTGAGAGGTTGGGGAAAGGAACACATGTGCCTTTCAAGTGTCTTTCCTTTTTTCTTAAACTTTATCTTCAATATGTTCACTTACGTTTTGCAAAATTGCAGTTGAAGCAAGGGTTGCAACATACAGACCAGGCCCAACCTGACCTATATTCCTTCATGGATGTTCTTTTGACATTATCCAGCTCTCATCCCAGCTTCTTGCTTTGAAGCCAGCTGGGTCTGTTGTTAGGGCTTAATAATGCCCATTCACATCCATTACCTACCAGTAATATAAACGATCAGTTTTCTGACAGATTTTGATGGTCTGCTCAAATGTATACTAGTTTTTTCTACAGTACCCACTTGGTTGGCTCCCCTGAGTTCAACATCATTCCATTGTTTTTAGTCTTTGAGGGAACTGGATTTGTGTTAAATACTATAGCAAAGTATAAAAGGATAGCTTAAAGCATATATAAGACCAGAAAATGTCATTCAAGCTAGAAGAGATTTAGTAACATCTGGAGTTAGCCATTCACATTCCTTTAGTAGTTCTTTCAGCAATCTCTGACATAGCCCACTCCTCCCCACACCTGCCCCATTGCCTTGACAGACATCACTAAATCACTGCTATACTCTTACACTCTTAGAACCTGTATCCTGTCTCAAGATCCTTAATAGAGGATTTCAGCCTGAATTTCATTACAGTTTTACTTAAGCAATATGTTGAGAGAAGTGAGAGTTAACTGAGTCTTCAAAACCGATATGCCCCTACCCTCGTGGTGTTTATGGTCTATTGAGGAAGACAGATAAATAATCATTCAAGATGTAATTTTACTCTATAATTAAATATTCTATGAAAGAAATTAATAGGATACATAATAGAGGGTAACAAAGGACTTTATATAGAATGGGTGGTTAAGAATCATATATTTGTCAAGAAAAGGAGGTTGATATTTAAGCAAAAACCTGAAGGACCCAGCCATACAAAGATTGGGTGAGAATGTTTTGAAGCCATCTAGCACTGGATCTACAACTGATCACGTTTTGTTATTTAGCAGAGAAAGAAATGTCCTTATCATCATTATTGGTTTTCAGATTTGACTTTAGCCCTTATTTGATTAGTATTACCTCAGAGTTCCTATCCTTTTACTTTTCATCCAATCTGCCTTATGTTTTTTTTTTTTCCCTTATAGATAACCAATAACTGGATTTTTTTTTTCATTAAATCTATTATCAACACTATGTCTTTTAACAGATTAATCAGTTTGTTTTGTCATTAGTATGTTTAGATTTATTTCTACCATCTTATTTAGTAATTTCTCTTTGTCATACTTTTCTTTGCCTTTTTTCCCCTACCCTTTTCTCTTCCCAGATTGATTTTTTAAAATTCCTTCCATTTTTTCTACCCTACTTTTTGGTAATTTTCTTAAGTTTTTACTATAGATACTATTCTTCTGAACAATATAAGAATTTAGCCAAACATTCTTGTCTGGGTTAGAAGAAAACTATTTCTTTAAGAAAGTTTACTGCCATTTGACAGAACATTTCTTAATACGCAAAACTACCCTGTATACAAATGGATAGAGTCCCCTGGACTTGTGTATAAACAGCCATCTGTTGTGGCCCTGGCTAGAAAGCTTTAACTCTGGTCCCTGCCCCATCCTGTTGTCTGTGTTTTTGCTGTTAGACTTTTAGTTCCACTGTGTTTTTTCAAACTCCACCCCCAAATTGGTTAAGTTACTATTACCTTTTTTTCAATAGTCAGTCCTCATTTAATTTGCCAACATAGTTATCATTTTCTTTATTCACTGCCATTTCTTGCATCTCTTTCTTTTTGGGGGGCTGTTTTCATTTTAGTGAGGTACATCCTATAGTTTTTCATTTGTAGAAAAACAATTCTGGCTCTATCTTTCCTTACTCAGGAATAAGAGTATAGTTTTAGGATATAAAATTGTGGACTGTTACTGTACCTAAAATCTTCATTGGTCTTCTACTTCTCTTTGTCTACTTTTAGTTTATTTTTCATTCCTTTAATATATTTTTTCCCTTTGGTTGTACAGCATGTCCTCGAATAACTTTTGTTCAATGTTGTTTCCTTGTAATGTTGATGAGAAAAAAGAAAAATTGATTCCCAGCTGGGGCCACTGTCTGTGTGGAGTTTGCATAGCTGGGTGGATTTTCTCGAGGTATTCATTTTCCTCCCACATTCAGAAGATGGACATGTGAGGTGAATGGCATGTCTGCATTGTCCTGGTCTGAGTGAGTGTGGTGTGAATGGCCCCATGATGGAATGGAGTCCTGTCCAGGGTGGGTCCCCACCTTGCACCCTGAGCTGCTGAGATAAGTTGGTCACCTCAGACCCTGAACTGGAATTTTCTTGTTTTTATTCATCTTTCTTAAATGTATTTATAGCTTACATTTATTTCAATATTTAATATTAGAAATAGTTTGGGTCTTTCTTTTTAAGTTTGATATTTTGTGACCACAAATCACCAGAGGAACTTTACTCTTATTTATATGTATTAGCTTATGGTAAAATTGGTTTTGTTATATATCATTTCACTCAAAGTTGCAGTTTCCAAGAACCTATCAAAGACATTAAACGAGAACTTGATGTGGTTGAGACTTTTTTCCCTTTTGTCTTTGGAGTTTTTTACTAGGATTTGTCCAGGAAAGGTTTTGATTTTTTTTTTTTTTTTTTTTCTGATATGCACTAGACTCTACTAAAAACTGATGATGTGTGTCATTCATTTATTTTAGAAAATTATATCCAGTTATTGCCTCCCCCATTCTCTCTATTCCTTCCTCTGGAACTCTGATACATATTAGCTTTTCATTCTGTCCTTCATGTCTCTTAATCTTTCCTTATGTTCTATCTCTTAATTTCTTAATAATTTTAAGCTAACACACTATGGTTCCTTTATTTATTTCTATTTTCTTGTTCTTGGGATGCCAGTTCTCTTATGTTATATGTGATCACTCCTCCATGCAGTTTGTTTCTTCAAGTAGTTTCTAATTATCATTGCAAACTTAACCTTCAGCAATTACTCTGTTTCTTGGGATATCTTCTGTGATATTCCATGAGTCAGCCTATGTTATGGAAGAGGGATTTTAGGGGTACATTTCAAAATAAGGCCTACTGGGAAACAAAACACTATTTTGTGTTAGGTAATGCATGCTTAAGATAGAATATTTAAAAGGATAATACAGTGAAAAATAAGTCTCCTTCTCAAAACCAAGCCATCATATTCCCCTCCCTAGACATGTCTTAAGTATTGTTCCAGAGCTTTCTCTGCAAGTGCAAGCATGTGGATATGTACTTTTCTTCCCCACACTGATTGTAGCACACTACACAAATCTTTAACTGTTCTTTAATATCTAGAGAGCCTTTCATATCAGGATAAAGAGAGCTCTCTTATTCTTTTTAATATATATATAATATTCTATTGTATAAATATAACTTAACAGTCCAGTATTAATGAACATTTAAATTGTTTCCAGTCTCCTGTTTTGCATGGTACTACTATAAATTTCCATGTACATGTCATTTTTCTCATGTGAGTAAAATTATAATTATAAATTCCTGGAAGTAAAATTACTAAGTTTTAGGGTATGGAAATTTTTAATTTGGGTACTTATTTCTAAATTGCTCCTCAGAGATGTTGGACCTATTTACAGTTCCATGAAAATGCCTGTTTTTCATCCCCTTGCCAAAAATGTGATATTAAACTTTTTGGTCTTTGTCAGTCTGAGAATTTAAAATGGTATCTCAATATCGTTTTAATTTACATTTCACTTTCTCTTAGTGAGGTTGGAGATCTTCAAGAATTTGAGTCGTTTATGTTTTCTTTCCTGCAAATTATCTGTTCATATATTCTTTGCCAGTTTTTCAGTCGTGATATCGGTCTTTTCTTACAGATTTTAGGTGTTCTTTAAAAAAGTAAATCAGCCTTTACTGCAAATATTTTTCCTGATCCATTTTTTTACTTTATGGTATTTTATAAACCACATAGGAATTTTTGGTTTTATGTATTCAAATTTATCTTTTTGTGGCTACTGAGTTTTGTATTATACTCTTAAGACTTTTTGCACTTAAAGATTCTTTTTAATAATCTGTTGTCTCTTTAATACTTTTATAGTTTCAGGTTTTTTTATGTTACATTTGGAATTTAGTTTATGTGAAATAAGGATCCAGTTTGTTGATTTTTTTTACAGAAGGCTATTCAGTTGTCCCAAAAAAGAATCATTCTTTTTTTCTCTAACACTTGCAGTACTACCTTTACTGTTTACTAAATTCCAATAGATAATATTTAAGTCCATGCTATTTTTTTTTTTACCTTCAAATTCTCATTCTACATGGGCTCTGTAAATTGTATGGTTACCAGTAACATCTAGGTTTGTTATGTAGTGGAATGGAGGAGTATTGCTGACTTCTCAGTATGCAGAGAAATGTACTCTAATTAGACCTCAAATCCTTTCTCTGAGCAACCTATCCAATCCTATCTCTAGTTCTTAATGGTATGTTTTTTATAGTCTTACAGGAAAAAATAAAGAAAACTCACCTAATATACCTTTACAGAAGTTAAATGCTTCCTGAGGGAAATTTTAAACTACTTGTGCAAAAGACAATATAGTTTAGATGATGAGGAAATATGTTAATCACTTAATCATTCTTTTCTGTTCAAGAATTAAACATTTTGTCTAGAGTTAGAGTTAGGCTTGGATTATTAACTGTTGACTCACATTTACTCTTACTAAGTCAGCCATCTAGAACCAAAAAAATAACATGTTTTATGAAGTTTTGGTTTTACATTCATTCAGTGTTGAGGGCACCTTGAGGCAAGTTGGTGGAGAATTTTACTAGAAAATTTACTGGTATATATCAATATACTCAAAGATGGAGGGTTTTATGATAGTTATTTTTACACTGGTCATCTTCTCTCATTTTTACCATTTAGATGTATTTTATGATTTTTATTCTGAAGTACCCTGAAGTAGATTGACTTGTAGGCCAGGGAGGGGAATAAATGTTATAATAAAATGCTAATAAAAGGTATTGGTATATACATCTTTTACACCAATACCAAAGGTATTGGTGTATACATCTTAAATCAAATCGTTTCCAATTTGATTTAACAGGTATTCTAAAATACCCATTAACATGAAGTTTTGTAATTAGTGAAATGCTCTACTTTTCAGGGTTGTCATTCCATCTTTGAGTTTGTGGGTCCTCTGTGTGTTTTCTCAAGGTGCATTACTGTGTTTGAGTAGTTAGAAGTGGAAGCAGCATTTACCAATTGTCAGTAATTTTAGGCAAGTCACTGAATATATATATATACACACTCCTCTGAATTGCTTTTTTCAATATATCATAGACTTCTATATCCGTACACCTAAAGTTGTCTTATTTGTTTTGATAGCTGTGTACCATAAATTAATGTACTATAATTTAACCAATTTCATGATGTAGGAAATAAGGTTGTTTTATTATGTGCTTTAAAGAACTGAAATGTCTTTTTAAATCTATATTTAGGAGATTTTGCTTACCATAAGTGAATTTGTTTAAAGTAAAGGCTCAACCTCTAGAGTTTCTCTTTATCTGTAACTGCAGCTAATTCATTTGGAAGAAATTTATTATGTTCCTACCTCATGCCAGGTACTGTGTTAGGCATTGAAGACGCAGAGATGAGTAAGACAGTTGCTGCTCTCAAGGACATACTGGGAAGGGCTCGTTTCTGTCAGCATACAAATCATGCCATTCCTCCCTAGAGAGAGTGGTTTCTAATTCCTTGGACAAAATGATAATTTTGTGTCAGTCAGAAGAACTGTTCTTTATAGCCACTTCTCCTGTTTCCCCAAAGCCAAAACAAATGAAACTTTTATTTTCTTCAATAGATAAGTGTGAGTAATCGGGTGATACTTATTTTAAAAATGGGTCACATTTCT
>NW_006440645.1:7580208-7613844 GCF_000325575.1 Pteropus alecto | reverse complement strand
GAAAGATCCATTGAACATCCACATGTGCTGGGCACTGAAGTAGTCATTGGGGGTACAAAGATGACTCAGTCTCTGTTCTCATAGAGTTACAGCCTGTATTCAGTAGGAGAAAGAAACATGTCTTAGATCCACAGTTCACTTAATTCTTTACATAGTACATATCCTGTAGATGTCCATCAGTTATTCTTAGATGCCACACTTAACAGTTACCAGCAAAGCATCATTTCCCCTCAAGTAAACTATTTTCCAAACCTAACTGCTAAAGTGTCCTATTCTCCCTAATACCTCAGAATCTTCATCTTTGAATAAAAATTCTGGGCCATCTGAAATATTTGAAATTTAAGGTTTAAATTTCCAGTGAAAAGCTTTACTTTGGTCAAAAGGCATATTTCCAAGAAATTTCTTCTCCCATCAGGTATCTCTGCATGTTTGAAATTTTAGCTGTGTACCAAATATAAGTAATTGTGAAGTTTCTTTTATTAAACTTTTTCATTTGAGTCATTCGAAAATATTTTTAGGTAATCCAAATAACTTCTTTTTTTTTCCACCAGCGGGTCCATATGGAATATTTGCTGGTAGGGATGCCTCCAGAGGACTGGCGACATTTTGCCTAGATAAAGATGCACTTAAAGATGAGTATGATGACCTCTCAGATTTGAATGCCGTACAAATGGAGAGTGTTCGAGAATGGGAAATGCAGTTTAAAGGTACCTTCATTTTGTTGGCTTCTTTGGAAATATTAAATTTATGGCTTAAGAAGGTGTATACTATTTCACATTCTTTAAGAGCCTAAGGATGTATGTTTTCATCACCATTATTATTTCATGATAAACAGCTAAAAAGCAATATGATTGCTACATGTGATTTATAAAATCCATATTTAAAAATTGACTTGTTCCAAATATAAATCTAACAAAAATTGTGACATCTTTAGTCATATATGGCTTGTCTATTAAGGTATCGTTTTTTAAAAACTACAGGCTTATATTTAAAATTGAACTAATTACCCATATTGATAGTATAATTATAATTTATTCTAAATGATTTTATTGATCTTACCCTCGGACTATAAAGAAAAAAATGCCAATTCCCTTTATTTTACCTTCGTGACATCAATTATTACCATCTGTGTGACATTCCAGATGTATGTGGTATGGATCCCTTAGAACAGTTTTATTAAGCTAGGTTCGAATTCCTGACCAAGAAATGACTAAACATATATCAACTTGGACATTACATTATACACCTGGTCATATAAAAACAAGCAATGTAACAAATCTAAGAAGAGCATTTGATAGAACAACAATAGTGTATGACGGGCCACAAACTGAGACCTCAAAGATAACAGGATAATAAGTAACAATGAATTTTCATCTCTTCCGTTTATTTTCTTGGAGACTACTAGCATATGTCACATTTTCTCCCCAGGAATATTTCCTAGTTGGATCTACTTACCATGTAATTTTTAATTGTTTTCTCTAACCTAAGCTATTTTATTTCATCTCAGTTCTACATAAAAGAACTATTCTAAGACTCACAGCGTTCATTAGTTCATTAGTTAGAGCAGTTTCAAACTACATGTCCCCAGACCTAACCCAAGATCCTGGGATTGGTAGTTCCAAGAGAGGTTCTGAACATGCACATTTTTTTAAAAAAATAGATCCCTAAGTGATTATGATGCAGTATCCTTAAGAACTGGTAGTACTTTCCTACAAAGTGTAATTCCCAAGCTTTATGTTTCTAATCCTGTTTTCGTTTGTTCAGGCCTTTCATGAGTACAGAGAAAGACCAGCCAAGGTGGGCAGTAGGAAAAAATTAGCTTATTCTATATGATTGTAGATGAGGCAAACACCTTTCCTGCTGTATAATGGAATAGTGAGACAAATTTGATCGCTACTGATTTTCTTTTGATGTATCTTTCAGAAAAGTATGATTATGTAGGCAGACTGCTAAAACCAGGGGAAGAACCATCAGAATATACAGATGAAGAAGATACCAAGGACCATAATAAACAGGATTGAACTTTGTAAACAACCAAAGTCAGGGGCCTTCAGAACTGCAATTCTTACTCCCTTTCACAGAATGTCCAGCGTCTTTGGGTTTGGTTCACCTGCTGCAAAAAACATTCAACAGATTGTGTACAAGCTAAATGAGTCTCACTATGAAGATTTGAATACTAGACATTATTTATGCTGCCAGACTCATTTGTTGCGGTTGTCTATAATGTCTGATTGGGGCTTCATCTTGCTGAAAAGGAGACAGGGATTTTTTTAAGAAGCAAGAAAGTTACAGGGTTACTTTTTCCTTTTTTAATTTTTCTTTAAATCAAAGACAACCAGATATGTATTTGCTACTTAAGTGTACAAAATTCAAAAACAGGGGTTCTTATTTTATGTGCTGTGCTTTTGTTTTTAGCATTGATGGAGGAGACCTGGACAGGAGAGGTGATGGGTGCACATCAGTTTGAGTAGTTTAGGCTACTGAACCATTAAAATGTGAATTCACCAACTTTTCTTTTTGGGTTTTGTCAGAGAAAAGGGAAAAAAACCTTTATTTCTAAGAAATTTTTGGAAATTAGGAGACAGGTTTTCAAGTGGGTTTAAGTTAGAGCTAAATCCCCAACAGTAAGATCATTTGAAACAAGTTTTCATCCCTTCCTTTCCCCTAGGTCAAATCAATATTACTTGTGCCTTATTTCACTTACATAGACTTGAATTGTTTTTAGGGACAGCCCCCCTATGTGAATTCAGAAGTCACTACAAGCAGCATTAAGACTGAAGTTGGAATGTTCTGTTGACTGCAAAACCTTGATGTCATTCTGTGTATATAGAATGTAAAAGGAATATTCAGTGTTACTGCCATATATGTTAATATTCACAAACTTAATTAGCATTGTAATGGCCAAATGCATTCTCCCATGCTTTTTTCTTTTCAAAAAAATTGAAAGGTCAACTCTGTCCCTCAACAGCTGCCTAATTTGGGGAGTCTGACCCTCACAGCTCACTGGTGTGGGTGCATGGGATCGTGGTGTGGATGTCGTATGGGTGCGTCTGAATGTGTGAGAGCGCCTTGGAAGAGACTCTGCAGATACTGTAAATAACCAGTACCGTTTTAATAAAGCATGTACAATAAACCAAAATAAGCTCGAGTTGGACTTTATATACAAACTGTAAGCCAGTGCATTCTGATGATGGTAGTCAAGATTATGCATTTGATTCAAGATAAGGAAAAGTCTTGGAAATGAAAAAGCGGGCACTGGTTAACCAAGTTGTACACATTGTACCATGTTCACTGTAACTTTAGGAAGAAATTCCACTTAGTGGAACATTCTCAAGAGATCTGAGATTATTCAGGTAAGAATTGATATATAAAAATGTACATATTTTTACTTTATATTTTGATGCCAACTGATTATAGTAGAAGTAACAGCACTCCAGGTGGTAGTTATTGGACACAAAACAGTAAAGGATATTCTACCGATAGGTATTAAATTCTTCTATCGTTGGTTTGGAAAAGCCCTGTCAGTTATTTGATTTCTTCATGACTATTTGATTCTTGGTTGGGGTAAGTTATACCAAAAAAATACATTTTATTTAACAAGTCGCCAGTTAAAGAAAAGTTTTATCCTGCTTCATGAGTATGATGGTATGTAGAAGCCATCAAAGAAAGGGGAACATTTAACTGCAACAATAAACTACAGTATGTAAAACACAGCAGGTTCTCAAATAACATTCGATGCCATAGGAACTTAACCTCTCCTTTATATCAGGCTGTGGTGCAACAATAAACTACAGTATGTAAAACACAGCAGGTCCTCAAATAACATTGTCTCTTTCGATGCCATAGGAACTTAACCTCTTCTTTATATCAGGCTGTGGTAAAATTGGTTTCCTTATATGTTGTTTCACTTAAAGTTGGAGAACCTGTTGATGTTGAGGACTTACTGTACTACATTCTGTTATATTCAGTATTGGAATGTTTTGTAGAAAATGATGAACTTCAGCCAAATCTTAGCTGAACACTGGTTGTAAAGACTGAAGAGTGTTGTTAGTAAATGCTTTGTGTGTTTTTATGTAAAATATTTTCTAAAATTTGTTAAAGTACATGTCCTCTGTATTAAACTGATACATCTATGGATCATTCGAGCCTAAAATTCAGAAATCTGCACTTGTGAATAGAGAAACCCTAAATATTCATGCAGTAAAAATTATGCAGTATGTTAAGAAAAATGAGTAATTTTGTGTTTTGAACTTGAAATAAACCGTGTTCTAATAGACAATTCCTCAATTTCAATTGAGTGTTTCTCATTCTCAGGCAGTTTGCTGGGCAGATCTTGAGTAAGGGGACCGGAGCTGTGGAGGTATTGTTGCTGTTTTCCCTCTTGGCCAGTATTTCCCTAATTTGCCTGATTATTGGAACCACTTGAGGTGCTAAAAATACAAATTCTTGGTCCCTAATCCAAACCTACCACCCACTGAGCTAGAATCAAAAGAGAATGGGGTCTCAGACTCTTTCTTTGTAAGAAGTGCCTTGGGTAATTCTTATGATCAGGCATGTTTGAGAAACACCACACTAATAATTTCAAGTTAATATTGCCCAACTTTGTCATCCACTTGAAAGAAATGGAAATGGAGTTTACTCTTGGGTAATTTTGATTTGATTCTCTATTTCACTTTGTATCATTCCCTAAACTTCCTTAGAGTTTCTGAGTTTAAAATCAAGAGTTTCACATAAAAATCAAATATGTGGTTATTAAAAATAAATTTTTATTCAGATTTTTATATTTGGATAGCATCTCCAAGTTGTCATATGTTTCCCAAATAAAATCTATACTATGTACTAGCCAGTTTCTCTCTACCGGGAAATGAACCCATTCGGATACAAATCAAGTTTTTAAAACCTTGATTGTGGTGCTAAATAAGGCTGCTTGTGTTTTTCTGACAGTAATTCTGCATGCCTTTTTTGAAATATGTAGAACCTGACGATATACCTACCTCTAACCCACAATCTAGAAAGCTGAAGTTAATATGTTGAACTAGTATTGGAGAAAATTGTTGTCTAGAAAACCTGGCATTGAATCAGACTCTGCTCTGCTTATCCAAGTATTCCATTTACCTCTTTATAACAAAAGTGCAGCAAACTGCTAGAAATATATGCCACTGACATGTTAACACCGTGTATAACCTTACAGAGCCATTATGGATCAGAATAAGTGGGTAATACTATAATAAGAAATATATAAATTTTTTTAAGTTGCTTTTAGCATAGTGGAAATAAGAGTCATTGAATATTACAGTGATGGTTCTTTTTCTCTAATGAATTAAAAGTAAATGCTCAAAGACAGCTTTTGAGTATATATGTTTCATTCAGGTCAGCTATCAGTTTGGTAGATGATATTAATCACAGATTATGATGTATTTGTCATGAGAAAGTTCAAGTAAAGACATCCCAACTTTACTTAGACGAGTGTAGGCCCTCATCATCCCCAAGCAATGTTAGAAAGGCCTGTGTCTTAACCACACTCCTGCAAGACACTGAGCAGACCCGGGGCTGGATGGCAGCTTTGCATTTGTTCTGTCATCGCTGGTGCCTGAGAGAACATCGGGTTGCACGGAATTACTCCATTCAAGAGCGCACTTGACGTGCTGTGCACACTTTCATTCTCAAGAGATTTTTCTATGTTGCTGTATTTGCATAGGACTCAACTACACCAAATTCTGAAGTTTGGTCTAAGAAGACTGGTAAATATTTGCATGGTACTTCCCCCCCCCCCCCCCACGATAGTGTGATTTTAATGGCTACACAATATTGTTCCCAAATGCAATTTTTAGTGAAAATGCAAGAAATCCCATATATAGTATGGTACCAGTTTGGTTAAAGAAAATTGGAGGAAAGCAAAGTTTGAAAGATAACAATTTAAAAACCAAAGTAGCTATGCTTTTGCCTAGTCATAAAAGTAATGCTCAGTAAACAGAAAAGAATTAAGAAAATGTGAACCAAAAATCAAGAGTTAAGCAAAGTTAACCTTTCCTACATCCTACCCATCCAGTCAGGGTGGACATCTCTACTGGAAACCTCCAAATGAATGCAATATTTCCCCCTCAAATCTGCTTCTATCGGAGAGCTACAGCTAAGTTTTCCTACTACCCTTCTTGTTATCAAATTCACAGTCCCTTTTGGCAATCGAAAACATAAAGAAGACTTTGTTCTCTACTTTAAAGGCCTTCTGTGGCTCCCTATTTCCTGAAGAATCAGGACAAAGTGTAGGCCCTCTTCCTCACTTCCCACTACAATATCAGCTACATAAAATGACTTGTACCTTCCAGAATGTACTTCTAGCTACTTACCTACTCAGTTCTTCAGTCTGGATTATACTCTTCCTCAGACCTTCCCAAGTTAACTGCCCTCCTAGCTAATTTGCTCAGATTTAGAGACCGAGGCTCAGACTCAGTGATTGCATGCCCCCATAGCATCACAGGTACTGTTGTTTCACTGAATTTACTATGTTGTAATCATCTATCTCCCTGATCAACCAAGGGCCAAGAGTACTGTTTTAGGCCCAGTGGTTTTCCTCAACATCACAGTGCTAGACACAAAGTATTTGCTCAAAACATTTTTGTTAAATTTGTAAAATGACGGGGTGGACTAATATCACTAGTTGTTAAGTGGGGGCACCGAGGAAACATCAAAGACTGAGGGGCGCCAGGGCAGTGCCTCTTGTTTGTGTTCACTGAGCGTGCAAGCAAGAATTTAAAGTTTTTGTGCTACCAAAAAAAAAAAATTTAGAAAAACACTGGCCAGATGGTCTCTTTCAGTTTATGAATATAATTCAAGGTAGAACTATACAGTATTATAAATATCTAGCAATGCGATATGATGACCAAACGCAGATGGGTCTTCATGACACAAGGGGATGAAGCTGTAAGCGCCACAGTACCACCCTGGCCTGAGGACACATCTCTAACCAAAACAGCTCTGCCGCGACTACAGCTCACAGGCTTAGTCACAGGGCTGACCAAAGGGAAGACAGGGCAAGAGGACTCCCATGTTTTTTCTTTTAACTAAAAACATCAATGCCTTTGGAATCCCACCCAGGGAGTCCTTTGCTCCCTCCCTCTATGTCCCCCCACCTCCCATCCTGCTACAAAGGCACTCATTGCAGTCTCTTGACTAGTCTCAGTGGTAATTTAGAAAAAAGACAAGGTAGATGAGAAGCAAGTTTAAGTTCGATCTTGCCAAAGACAAACTGCAATGTAATAAAAGTATAATGAAAACGGTCCGGCCTGCTGTACTTGCCTGGGAAGAAATGCCTTACTTGTGGGAGAAGACCCTTGCCCTTCCAACCGTGCTACAAGAGAAAAGCAAGATAAGAGGAATCAATCACCTTTCTCATGTGAGAAATGCAAGAGCAATGTGTCAGTAGTACAACAGTTTAAGCCTTGCAGGGGGCCTGCCTCTATCTAGTGAGTTTCTGAACTTCCCTGAGCCTAATTTTCCTCATTTGTAGAAAGGGGCTAACAGTATCTACACAGGTGAGAAATAAGATAAAGGCCACCACTCCATGACATACTACACACTCTTCCCTCCCTCCCTCTACTTTGCAGTGGTAGAAGGACAGTACCTTTTTAGGTGGTATATAATTTTCTTAATTAAAGTTAACAATCTGAATAAACTTTTGTTAATTAAATTGATACTCTTAAATCTGAAAAAATATTTATGAGCTTTCCCACAGTTTATCAGTAACAAAATATTTCGAAACGGCCTCAATGTAATACCAAAGTTCAGCTATCATGCCAGGAGTCACAGATCACATTAATATTGTCACATGCCCAACTTGTAATTAATTTAGAATCTGGACTTGTGGTTTGGAAGTTATCCTAAAATTACTTGCATAACTTAGTTCTATCTATAGATGAGATGTCAGAGATGGAACTATGGGCTTAAATTAAATTGAAAACACCTCATTACTGACCAACTTCACTGTAGAACAGTAAGAACATGGCACATAAGTTTAACCAGGAGCAAAATGGAAAACGCTACGTTGCAGCAATAACTTCGGTGCACTTGCCATTGGGCTTCACAGATCTGTGTGCATTGTTTTAATCTTATTTCAACTTCCATGGATCATCTCAGAACCCAACCTACTAGTATTAAGCGAAACTAGTGATTAGAATGGCTAAATATGTTGCAAATGTACTGTTCAAAGATTTTCCTCACATGAGTGAGTTTCTTTTAAAGCAAATGAAAACTTCATTCTAAATGAAAAGAACACTGGACTCCTATCTCTAACATATTCTTGAGCAGTCAGAATTTAGGTCAAATTGGAATGAACTGTGTCGGCTTGGCTAGTCCATGAGCCCCGTTGTTTGGTTAAACACTAGATGTCGCTGTGAAGGTATCTATATATGATTAACATTTACAGTCTGTTGACTTTAAATTAAACAGATGACCCACCATATTGTGAGTAGGTCTCAGCCAATCAGTTGAAGACCTTAAGAGCAAAGACTGAGGTTTCCCCAAAAGAAACAATTTTGCCCCAAGACTGCCACATAGAAATGCTACCTGAGTTTTCAGCAGGCTGACATGCCCTGTGGATTTCAAGACTGCCACATCAACTCTACCTGAATTTCCAGCTTGCCAGCCCTACAGATTTCAGACTTGTCAGCCTTCACAATTGTATGAGTCAATTCCTTAAAATATCCCTTCATTATCTATCTATCTATCTATCTATCTATTCAAAGATTTATCTAATCTACGATTGGCCTCTGCCTCTGGAGAACCCTAATACACTATTTCCTAATTATTAGTACATATGAGATTTTTAAAGTTTTACTTCAGTTTCATAATTAAATGGCAAATCCTCTCTTTATTTATTCAGTACTTAATACTTGATCTGATATGGCCAGTTGAGCTTCAGTTTCTAAATTCTGAAAGACATTTCTGCCACAAAATGTAATAATTTTACCAACATGTCTCCCATTGTTTCAGATACAATCTGAGATAACTTTTGATCTAATTTCTGAAATAAAATTCCATCAAAGGTCACAAGACTGCTCAAGAGGAAAGATGAACACAATCCTGCTTTCAATGATACCAAAGTCAGTGTGAAATTTAGAAGAGCATAATCTAGTGATTTTATTCAGAAACCCTTAAATTGACCCCAATATTGAGTTTTAAATATATTTTTTAATTATAAACTTAACAGAAATAGCATGAAATCATTCATATAGCTGTATTTACAGAAATATTACACTTCAGTTTCAGAATCTGCAGACAAATTGCCTGGGTTTAAATCCTAGCTGTGTGACTTTAGGCAAGAGTTTCAACCTCTCCATCCCCCTGTTCTCAAATCTTTAAGAGAAAATAACAGTACCCAAATTCATTGGGTTGTTTTGGGGATCAAATGAGTTCATCTACGCAAAGCACTTGGAACAGTGCCTGGCACACAGTAAACACTGTTAACATTATCATTTTTCCCTCTCCTCTTTTTTTTTAAATTATAAATGGCATCCAACTGTTATTTTATTTTGCAAACTTGTTTTACCTTTTCGTGTATTTTGGAAATAGTCCCATAATATTATAGATAAATCTACCTTTTTTTTTTTTAACTACTTCAAGCCTCATTTTCCATATAATGATTTCAAACAGCTCCTCAGTACTTAGAATATCTATGTTTACAGACATAGTTTACCCTTTTTTTTATGTGAGTCACTGAACTAAAGTATGGAGGGAAAAGTGGTAACCTAAAAAGCAGGGAAATATTTGTGCAGATGTCTGCACTGGGTATCAGATGGGGAAGGAAATAAGACCCTTCTTCCTGTAACTGGAGTTGCTGCCTCACTGCCTTGAATGAAGCTGCATGTGTGTTTAAAGGAAGGCAAAGGGAGGCAAATGATTGGCCTGTCTGAGAGTGATGTTTAATGCTGTGGATCTGCTGCTTTTTGAAGTTCCCTTTCCAGTGCATGTTCTCCTTTAGACTCAGAAAGGATAAGAATGCCGCCCCCTCATCTCGTGCTGTTGGTGTCCATCCCGAGGTGAAAGGGCCATCAGAGAGGGGCAGAGGGAGACGGGGGTGGGGAGGGTTCTTATATGATCTTCCCAGCCTTGCCCCCAAGCTGCTCCTTAAGTGCAGACCTTGCAGACACAGTACTTGATACAGGGCCTGGGAAGAAGCAGACATTCGGCAGATGTTTGCTGATTAAATAAATGAATGGATTAAACTTTTATTTGCCACAGCAGGATAAAGTTTATTTCACATTTTTAAAAGTGTGGGGGAAGAGGTTCTGTATTATTGGCATCTGTTTGTTTGTCTCTGTCCCCTCTCTCTCTTATAGATCTTCACCCTGTTGCAGGAGCTCTTAAGAGTGGAAATCGAATCTTATCCTTGTGTCTCCAGCCCTAGGACGGTATCTGCCTCTAAGTATGAATGAATGAATGAATGAATGATGAATTTAGCTAAATTAGGTCTGTCCTAAAGCAACGCTTATTTCTTAGGTTAGCTCCAGAAACACAGCCCTTGAGGCTGCTCTGAAAGGCGTATAACCTGTGTTGGGGATCACTCCAGCTCCCACCAGGGCAAGCCCACCTTTATGAGGCTGGGTTGGAACCAGTCAGCTTGTGAAATTTTAGGAATCGGAGGCCAAGGAAGATGCACTTGAGGTACTTGGGCATTTTGCAATCCACCAAGCTAGGAGGTACTCATTATTAACCAGATGGTTTTTGAGCTGATGCAATTGTGTCTCAGAGGTTATAAGAGAAAGGTTGCTGGCAATCGTATCTGAAAGAGCCAATGCCTTTTTGTTTGTGTGGGAAAGGTTTTCACAACAATCTGCCTTCTCGAGAAGTGTACACACAGCTGGCCTGACCAGGCTGGCCCCAGTGAGAGACAGCGTGAGCGATGGTCAGGTGGAAGAGATGGTTTGCACTCTGAGAGAATAACATCAGTCAGCATACTCACCAGGGCGCTTAGAAGATAACGAGCATATGCTGTGCCTTACGAGAAAGAACAGAAATTTAAATCCTGGTGAGAATTCTCGAGTGGATCCCAAAGCTAAAACGAATGGTGCATTTCTTAATCCAAATGTAGCTAGTAAAGGATCAGGATGGAACATTCCAGTGGGCCCAGTAAGGATACTGAACTTTTCATTTTCACAAGTGGTAAGGTAAATGTGTCAGTTCAGAGTCAGAATGAAAGTTAAAAAGTGTACTTACTATCAAGCGATTGTTTCCGCTGTTCATGACACCTTGCCGTGCTCACGTGCGTTTAACTAAGTTGGCAGAAAGGAAGTCAGCATCAGATTAGGGAGCCCAAATCCATCGCCCCACCGGCTCTGAGTTCCCTGAGGATCCTGGGGATGATAGGGCTGATGTGTTGGAGCAGAGAGCGAGGCCCCTCCAGGAGAGGAAAGGAGACAGACGTGCCTCTCACGTCATTCTCTGCCTTCGTTGCTGGGAGCATAGATTCTTACTTTCCCAGTGAGATCGAAAACGAACTATGCAAACTCCAAACTCTTGGGCATTGATTCTTCAGAGCTAACAAATTCCAGCTCTAACCTGCACCATTTCGTTGTGCATGACGCATTTAAGACAAGGGCATTCAAAATATACCCGCAAACTGGCTTCGTTTCTGAACGCTAACCCTGCAGTCAGGACTTCCCTTGAAGGTTACTTCAGCCGAGGCCTTATCTTGCTGAAACAAATCGTGTACCCTGAACTCCTTATAAAGAAGGGATAGTGTCACAAAAGTCTTACCCATTTAAGACTTAAATTATGGCCCTAAGCTATTCAAAAGTCATTCCCTTTATATGTCTCCTCATACTAAGCAAGATCTAAGTTTTAGGGCTCTAAAACTGGGTTTCTTACCTGGGCGTTCACCAGCATGTTGAAGCAGCCAAGAAATAACTCACTGGAACGAGTCAGGCAGACACCCTCTCTGGAAGCTCAGTCCTTTTGCAGTAATATGCCTCACAAGGACATGAAAACTTTGTTCAACATGGCCCCTCTGCAACCTTAGGGAGCAGGTATATATTCAAACCACGTACTTAAGAATACAAGAGCTAGAACTTCTTCCCTTTCCTTGTAACCCAACTCAATCTCTATCTTTGCCTTACATTTACCTTTGTGAGATGTAAAATGGCCCCAAATCCTTTGTAGCTCCTCACATCAAGATGTGAAATCTATTTCCTCACCTCTTGAATCTGGACTGGCCCTGTGACTCACTTTGACCAAAAGAATGTACTTAGAAGTCCATGTGACTGCTGAGCCCAAACTCAAGAGACCTCACAGCTTCTGTTCTAATTCTCTTGCGAAGTTTCCACCATGGTGTGAGGAAGACTGAGATGACAAGCTTGTGGAGAGAGAGGCCTAGCCATTCCACCTGAGGCACCAGACAAGTGAGTCAGGCCATCTTGGATGGTCTGGCCCCAGGCAATCCCCGGATAGCTGCAGCTGCATGAGTGATCCCACACAAGAATCCTGGAGAGCCACTCCAGCGAAGCTGTGCCAACTGCCAACCCATAAAAACTGAGCAAATGAAAGATGGTCATAGAATATGGCACTGTAATCAAGGGACGTATGGAAACCCCGTTAGGGTACGATGTTGGAAATAGTACTTCAAAAGGAGACCAGAAGCAGGGTTCTAGTTCCATCTCTGCGCTTCGAAGCAGTGCCCCTTAACAAATATCTTACCTCTCTAGGGCTCAGTTTACTTATTTTCATTGATCTATAAAATGAAGCGTATACCTCTGCCCTGCGTGGATATACTGAGGCCCAAGTGACATAAAGTGTGTGGCAGTCCTTGGTATACAGTGAGGCACACTGACTGGTGGCTATTATCATCGACATGACTATTGGTCATCCCGCTCACCAGACCTGTGAAACCTATTATTTGGTGAGGTCCTTGACAACTAGTAAGTAGGATTTTCTGGTCATAAACGTTCAGATATATACTCCAAGGGCCATCAATAAGGGTTTGTCTAGTTTGAACGGACAGCATTTTAGCCCCTCACCTCTCACGTGAACAACCAAGAGGAAGCCGCACTCTGTAGTAGACTGCTTCAGCCCGCCTATTTCACACAGGCGAACGTGAGGACCCTACAAGACACGTGCAAGCCGGGGAGAGATGAAACTCAACAGGCATCTGGGAAACTCTTTATCTCCTGAACCTGAAAGGAAACGTGCTCTTGCGTATTCATTTATAAGATTGCCTTTGGCTGATGAAATAGCAAGGGCTAGTCACAACAGGAGGCCTTTTTAGAAAGACAAAACAAGCCAAAACAACAAAAGCCCTCCCCATTAGCTATTGGTTTCCTTTAGAAGAAACTGCCAGGCCTCTGGCAGCAAGTTGCTTTCCGCCTCCCTGACAAGATTCACATGCGATACACAGAAGGTAGAGAGAAATCTCCTCATCTCTGCATGTTAATTAAGGAGGACAGATGGCCCTGTGATTATTCAACCATATGTAGGTCAAAACTAAATGAATTAATAAGCAACTTAATTCTCAGCTGCCTCCAAGAGCTTATGGGGCATCTATGAACAAACAATTGTCATAGTATCCTGGGAAACAGGAGCTGGGAGCTGGGAGCGAGATTAGATTTCCCTCATTGCACGCTAAGATGAACAGTCCGTCCACCACACATTGTCTTCTTCACTGTATCTGGGATATTAAAACGAGTCAAAAGTTATAAAACTCGGTTTCCTGTGCAAAAATTGGATAACTGCAACCCAAAGGGCCTTTCTCTCTCTCTCTCTCTCTCTTTTTTTTTTGAAGTTAAGCTTTCCTCAATTGATCATGTTAGGACTGAAAAGCAAAGGTAGTAGAGCCTGCAGCCATAAAGAAATGTAACCAGACAGGTAACGCATGCTAGGAGCAAAGCGGGCGTGGGAGAACAAGTTTCAAAAGGGCTCCGAGGAGCAGAGCTTTATGCGGACCTGAAAAGGCCACGATGGTGGGGGTGGCAGGAGGATGAGGAAAACTGTGTGCAAGAGGCAGGAGGGATGGTACTCAAGCCAGCGTGACTAGATGACACCGCGAAATTAGGAGAGATCACTTGCACAGGTGATTAGCAGCAAACAGCCCTGGATGGCAGCAATACTGGGTCCTCACAGGGGAAACCAGTCTGTCCTCTTCCCAACGTTCCTGCCCGAGTCCACAGAATAGAAACTAAAAAACCCCCAAGAACTGATACTGTGCTGGGAGAGTAGTTCGCTCCCTCTCTGCTCTCCACTCTTCCCCGCGTGCGAGGGACTGGCAAGGCCTGCGGAAGAACTGAGCTGCCCTCCCCAGTGCCTCTCTCCCTTCCTCTCCTCTCCCCAGTCGAACTCCCTGTACACCTGGCCGGTTTCCCCTCTCCGTCTCTCCTTCCTGTTCTAGATGGTGAGCCCTTGTCTCTGAGGAGAAGCCTGCACCGACTGGTCCAGCTGTCTCCAGATGGGCATATTTAATTTTCTGAGCAAAGGAGTGACTATTAAACCCAGTTGTCAGACCCAGCGTTACTGGGTGTAATGCAAACTCTGCTCCCCTTCTGTCTGACTACTGGGCATGCATATGAGCTGGTTTCAGAGCACTGAAGGGGAAGAAAGGAGCAAAATTTCTTATTTCCTACTTAAAATCCCAACATTAAGCTGCTATATGGTCTTTATAGCAAAACCAAAGAGATTTTAAGGCGAGTCAATAGGAATACATCTTAATTTGTCAGCCTTGTGAAGCTTAGAAACTTTAAAAAGTCTTTTTTGAAAATATACATATAGCACTAAATTCAAAAGGAATAGGGTAAAAAGTCTTCCTTCCACCCAACCCTCTAGTTACCCAGATTTCCTCAAGGGCAACATTATCACTTTGTCATTTTTTCCTTCTAGGGCTATTTTATTTGTGTAGAAGCAGATATGTGTATTTTTTTTAATCAAAAGGTGAAATTCTAGAAACAATGCTGTATGCCTTGCTTTTTTTATTTAACATATCTTGGAGATTATTCCTTACAGTATTCCTTAAAGAATATCCCATACTTCATGGAATCCTATTTTATGGCCATACTGTAACAGTCAGCCTCTTATGGATGGACATTTTCTAGTTGTTTCTTTCTAACCTTACACTATTAAAAAATGTTTTCATGACTATACTAGTATGTACATCTTTGCACATGTGTACAAAGGTTACTATGTGTCAGGTAAATTCCTGCAAGTGGAATTGCTAGGTAGAATGGTAAACACACTTGAAATTTTGAAAGCTATTGCTAAGTTTTCGATTATAAAGCTTTAGGATCAATTTATACTCCCAAAAACTTTGGCGAACTTTTTTCAAAATATTGTTCTCCTGTGACTCTCTCCAATTCCTTCCTAAACACAAGAACTCCAGTGGAAAATCTGAGTTTAAGGTAGCTAATGAAGTAATAAAAAGGTCAAGCGACATCAGGTACTGTTTTAACCACATTTGTCCTGTTTACCGGGCATGAATTTATCAATTTCACAGCCTTCCAGAGCTTCTGTTCCAGGCATGACCACTAACATTCATCTCCTGGCTCAGTAGGTCCACGCTGTAATCAGAAGTATTAGGTACAGAACTGTCACACTTAATGTCTTGAATTCTCTTAGAGATTTGAAAGAATTATAAAGGAAACAAACACAGCTGGCCGTTGACCTAGTAACTCTCTGGTATCACTTTGGAGCTCCTTAAAATAGAAGTCACATGGAACACGAGGGAGGAGATTCATAAAGTACCTGCTATTTATGGTACATATAAAATAATTACTCCGACTTAAAAGCAATCTTGAGTAACTTTAAAGTTTGAGCACTATTTTAATTGCATGGTCGACTAGAACCAATGTAAGTTAAAGCAAATTTATGCTTCCCTCTCATTTTTCCTTTACAGATAGCCCTGGCATCCTTCCTAGTGTTCTCCCAAATGAAGTCCCTTCCCATACCATCACACCATGTAACAAAGCTTCTTCCTTTGGTTCATGCCACATGTTCTAAAATTATCCCTTTTCTCCCAAGTAAAGTTAGTTCCTCTCTTTACCTAATTTTTCTTTCACTCTCAAAAAATAAGGGTCTTGATGAATTCATTTTCACCTGAGTGGCTTTTCCCCCTCCTATTAGTACTTGAGATTTTTAACAGCAAAACCGGGTTAGTGCTAGATAGTAAATAATTTATATGTGTTTTCTTTTAAATACTGGAGTAGAATAAGGGCAGGTCAACCTAACGCACCCAGCGATAGAGCCGAAACAGAATTTGGAAGCAGAGCTACTTATCTCCAAAGTCTGCACTTTCTCTCCTCCCATCAGTCTTCAAATATTTTTGCTTGAACACCCTCTAAAATAATTTCCATAAAATTATGTAACCGTCACATTTGAAGTTGATATTTAAAATTTTTCATTTTTTTGGTTGCAAAGATCATAATTTCCAGCATGTTATAAACACTGACATTATATATAAAATTATAAACATCATTTTTAAGTGAATCCAGTAAACTTCAAATATAACATTTAAAGCCATTTTAAAAAATGTCTGAGAAAGCTCTTCTTTAACATTTAGAAAACTTACACCTTTCCCTTTTCTCCTTGAACTTCTATTTCCATTCCATTTTCTCCAGGTTTTTATCCTAATACATTTTAATGTTTGAAAAGTCTTATTGATCACCAGATATCTGCAACAAAAATAAGTATATTATTTAAAATTTTATTTCTATTACTCTGACCATATGTGGTTCTAGTAAATAAATGATTTTTTCTTCTGGATTGAGTTATTACAATTAATACACAATAGATCAAGATTACTCTGACCATATGTGGTTCTAGTAAATAAATGTTTTTTTCTTCTGGATTATTACAATTATTAATACATAATAGATCAAGACAACATATGTGTGTGTACATTTTTATAATTATTAAATATGGGTAGTAAATTTTTTATTAATTAAAGGAATGCTAGCTACTGTAACAGATAAACTCCAAATTCTTGATGGCTTAATACAATAAAAGACTTTCTTGATAATCACAGTCCCAAAGGGGACTAGGTGGTGATTCAGGGACATAGGATCCCCCATCTTGGTGCTCTGCTGTCTTCGATATGTGGCTTCCACAGAGCCAGGAAAGGAAAGAATGAGCACGGAGAGGGCGCGTGGGCAGGTCTGGAAGTGGTGCCCCTTCCTTCCTCTGCCTTCCAATACCCAGAACCAGTTGTACTGGCGAACCTGAGACAGCAGGAGGATGGTGTGCAGTCCAGCAGTGTGCGCCAGAGGAAGGACGGGATAAACAGCTTGAGTCTCCCCCACACATTTTATTGAAAATGCACGTCTTTAGAAGACTTGTGATCCAACTTCTTAAAGAAATCTAATGAAAGAGAACGTTTTAGTCTGCTAAAAGCATTCGTCTGGCAGCTATTTTAAAAAATGAGATCTTATATAAATAGGAAATACAAATTTTAAATATTATAGCAATGAAATAAGATGACAGTCAGTTATAATATGTATTTGATTTGAGAAAAACATCTTGTCTCATTGAATAACACACTGAACACCAATGAAAAATTTCCAAAGCCTAACCCTTAACAGAAATATTAGTAAAGAGAAATTCAGCAAGTCTCATGTGTTTATGAAAGCTCAATGAGTCATTAAAGGTTTCACCTTTCTGTGGCTTTCACTTCTAGAGTGATATTTGGGGTGGGTAACATCTATGCCTATTGGAAAAAAAGACTATTAGGAACTCGAGCATATTATAAGATAAATCAATTTTAGGAAAGAATACTTATGAAGCTGAGAATCTGGAAATTGATTCCTTTAAAATGATCTATGCCTGTGTAAACTCTTCTGAAAGTACGTGTGCACCCTGAGAATGCCTCCAATTTGAGGACCCAAAGGAGTTTCCAAAAGTGTGTTTTTGACAGACTCGTGAGATAGTTTGATGCCTTCCTTGGTCCTTAGACTATATACTCTGGTTCATGCAAAAGGGAGTGAGTGGCAGTGAGTGGCAGTGGGGAGGTCACTGGAGTGCCAGCGGAGCCTGGGAGAGGCCATGGGTCATGGAAAGGCAGGTTCTCATATCCTGTTCGGGGACTGGATGAGGCAAGAGTAACAGATCGTAGCGATGCCGAGAAAATACAAGATAGTTCGGAGTCAGTAGAAATAGCAGTCTCTAAGCACCTTACTACTTCTCCCAAGGAGGTAAGTGAGCCACCACAAGGGCAAAAGAGTTTCTGTAATTTCACTATCCTAGGACAACAAAACAATGACAAGGAATCTGACTTCTCTGTATGAATCAAAATGTTTTCAGTAGATTAATTTCACATGATTTAAAATATTCATAGCCTCTTGAAGAAAATATCTTTACATACCTGCAGTTAACTTGTCCAGTGCTTACTCCTAATAATAGCTAGTGTTTACTGAGTGCTTACTGCATGCCAGACATTGTGTTAAATGCTTTACAGATGATCTCTAGAACACTATGAAGTAAATGCAATTTTGTATCTTAGGAGAGTCATGATTCAATTCATGTTTCTAACAAGCTAAGTTGTCTCTAGAGCAGTGATTATTAAACTTATTTGAGATCATAAATCCTGGTAGGTATTGGATAAAAACTAAGGATTATCTCCCTCCAAAAACTCATAAAAAGACAAAATTCAACATACAAAATTGTGGGGTCTCACAGACCATCCCTCTCCAAGCCCTTCATATTGACTCATTGAAAGCCTTACCTTAGGTTATACTCAAGGGCATTCAACTGGAAACCAGAAAAATTTAACATTAAACATCATAGTACTGTGACTGTATTCAGGTTGTGATGGAGGTCTAATGTATCCTAAGCAAGTATTCAATTTTGTAGACTTGTAATATTACCTGGAAAAAAAATCAAAACAACAAACAGCACATGCTGCCTTTTTTTAAAACTGAAGCAAGTATGTATAGTATATTGGTAGAAACCATTCTTTTAACCAAATCATGTCTTAATTGGCCTAGTTAAAAACAGACTCATTGTAAAGAATTAAGAAAATTGGTAAAACAGTATAAAGCTAGAGGTTCTTTCTGTCAGTTAACCATATGGCATATTTCCTTCAAGCTTTTTTAAGACGAGAATTATCATTATTTCTGAATAGTACTATAGTATCTTCAATTGACAGTAATAACCCTAAAGTAATGAAAAATTTCTAAGCATGTTCTGAAACATTTATAAAGTAACATATAGTTTTAAGGATCTCATGTTTCAGGCAGGAGCCAAATTCATTCACTCGCTGTGTGATTTAGCTACACAGCTTAGGTTAGCCAGACATTTCGAACGAATGTGTCTTACAATTTTCCTGCCTTGTTTACATCTCGAGAGTTAATCACAAATAACAATAATGAAGTACTTCAAACTTTTAAGTGAAAGGACAAAAACTAAAGCAATATTTTTATCTTTAACCATACACCAATCTTAATGTTGTTACTGTATTTATTTACTAATAACTAAGCACAATTTGGAATTGCCCTAACAAGGTAATCATGAGTTGTTAAGAATGCAAGAGTAATTGATATAATTATATATCACCACAAGATGGAGTGAGAGCTCTCCAACACACACACACAAACACATAGACACATTTTCTCTCTCTTCTCTCTCTCTCTCTGGGCTGCAGATCTGACTTATTCCATTCTGCCATCTAGTGGCGATATTATTAGGTATTACTCTATCGGATCAGTCCTCCAGGCAAAAATAAAATAGAGCAGTTCATGAGAGCTAAGAAGTTAGTTGAAAGGCAAGATTAAGCACAGAAAGGAAAATGGTAATGACATTTAGTATAAAGGCAAGGAGAAGTATGAAAGAATGTCACAGTGGAGTCCCAAATTGGCAAAATTTAAAACGTAAAAATCTATTTTAAAAAGAAAATACCTATTTTAAAACATAATTTTCTTCCTTAATTCCTTTTAGTATAAAGAATTCCAAAGATGACTCCAACTATTCTTTTAAAAGGACAAGTAGTTTGGATTTAAACATTTTAATGTTGTCTTCTGTATTTAATAAAATCAAAACTGTGCAAAATCATAAGGAAGGGAGCATCTAAAGTCTCTAAAGACATATAAATTTTGGGTAGGGCTGTAAAAATTTTAGTCAATAATGTTTTTCTTTTCATAAATAACAATTTTTTTATTTGCTTGAGTTTTACATTTAAAATTTCTTTAAGGGGCATACCTTTTAAAAATTTTACCAAAAAAAGTACATACCATGTCAAACATACATGAACACAATTAGGAAGCAAAGGGTTAATATCCTTGATAAGTAAAAAAGCTCTATAAATCAACTGGAAAAAGATAATCACTACAAAAGGAAAATATAATGGATATGATCAAGCCACCTACACAGTTAAAACAATAAAAATTATCACTCGTTAGTAACCCAACAAAAATGATAGGAATAATGACATTAAAATAATATTTTTTTTTTGCTGTTCAATCTATCAAAGAGAAAGATTTAAAGTGTAAAAGTATGTGACCATCTTAGAGCACATGAGATGGGACTACATTTTTACTGAGAATTTCAACTTCTAGGGATTTCTGCTAGGCAATAGCTCAAAGTTTGTACACAAAGAATTATCTGTAGGGATATTATTAATTAAATTATTTATAAGGGCCCAAACCTGGCCACAAGCTGAAGTTCAACAATAGATGATTAGCTAAATAACCTATGGTGCATCCATATGCTGAAGTACTCTATAACTTCTAAAAATCATGATGTAGAAATATTAATGACATCAGAAAAGGCTTACCTCTGTTACGTGAAAAAGCAGGTTATAATGCTATATGTATAGCATGATATCGATTTTTTTTTAAAGTACTTTATTTTCTTCTTTGTGCTTTTCTGAATTTCCCAGTGTACATGTATTACTTTTATAATCAAATATAAAATTACTGACTTTATTACACATCACAAAACTCTTGATTACTGTATTTTCATATAAAATATACAATTTTCCAATCGAATTTACACTTGCATATTTAGGTGAGTAGAAATGACCTTAGGTTAAATACAGGTTTCAGATGTACGTGTTCAACACAAAAAGGATATTGAAAAAAATTTTAGATCATTTCAAGAAACGATGTAAGAGTAATTAGCATGGTTTAGAAATTTCTGACTGAAAAGCCAGAACTACATATCCACTTAAGAAAACGTTTAAAAATATATCATTCTAATGCATTAGTTGTTTTAGATTATCTATCCAAGAACTTTTTCCAAGTAAAATTTATTTTCTACATATTCAAATTTGACTGTTTCTTAAAATTAAAACATCAAAATGACCCTCCCTCAATATTAAATCTTATAAAACTGCAAATTATCATTTATGCATGAGAAATAACATAATGAAAATCTATTATTAAATAGCACATTTATCCACACAAGATTATATGTACTTCGATGTTGTCATTCTATAAGAACAAGATGCCAAAAATAATAAATTAGTGTATTAAACCAGCTGCTACTGCCAATACAAGAAAATATATGTGCTAAATAAAAATGGATATAAGTTAATAACTGAAACTTCATTCACAAAATATAATGGTCTTCTACTAGCAAAATTTGAATATTACAGCTTTTCAACTATGTTTCAAACAAAAATAATTAAAAATCATTCAAATAATTTGAAATAAGCACTTTATTTTTTTATTTCCCACAAAAACTGAAACTATCATTTACATCAGTTGTAATCAAAATTAGAAATCAACTTGCTGTAACTCCTCTAACACTTATGAGCATAAACAAAATTAAAATAAACAAAAAGGAAAAACTAAGTACTCCTTTTAAACCTAAAATAATCTGTTTCTAACATACCCACCTATAGATGTACAAACAGCAGATGCATTCAAAGCAGCGTAAGATTTAATTAATTAGGACAATATTCCAACCAGTCCCAACCCAGATTTCATCTCTTTTCAATTACTTGTGCAGGTTTACACAGTCACAAAAGTAAATCACTCCTAATATAAAACCAGCTGATGCCAATTCAGAGCACTCCACACCAACGCAATAACTATGGAGGCCCTGAGGTGTAACTGGTGGGGTAAAAAAGCAAAACCCAGCATCCAAAGTGCATATGCTTCACTATAACTGTAATATATTTCTACTTTTGTTTTTTTAAAAAAAGTTTCCTTTAAACTGTATGTCTACAAGGAAAGCAAATGTATCATTTCATATTTTTTCTGAATTAAAAAATATACGTAATCTTCCTTCGTTTTTGGGAGGTTCAAATATGAATTGATAGTGGGGTAATTGGATTCTTTAAGAAAGCTCTACAGAAGAGATGAATACAACATACTATATCTTCTTTAAGAAGTATGAGCTGAAATGTTAGGCATTCCTTGTTGTTTTATATATATTTAAGGAATGCTATTCTTGTAAACAATGGCTTTGTAAAAGAAATACCGAGATCAAAATACATTACTAGAGGATCTCTATAAAAGGTCACCAAAACTATCCTTGTTTGTGAAATCAGGGAAAAAGTTTTTAGACTTTATCTTGCTAGAAAAAAATTGCTACCACTTTTTTCTTTTTTCTGATGATCACAACTAAACGTCAGAAGATTTTTCCCAAATAAATACTGATGTAAATGCTGATTTCAAGGGCAAACAACTTTCATAAGCATCTATTTCTCAGACATTTCACCATTTGTGGAGACCGAGGCAGCACCCTTCTGGTGTGAACTGTCACTGAACTCCTGTGCTGTACTCCTGGAAGAATTTATTGGGACCTGAAGCTGATTGGCAGATGCAGGCTTAGCAGCGTTTGGTGACTTTGTGGAGGAATTAGATGGATGTCTATGAGGATTATTCTCCGAACCAGAAGTAGATGAATGTCTTTTTCTTCCAAATTCCTCACTAATGGGGGGCTGCAAATTATGAAAGACAACATAGTGACAATTATACTATTTATCCCTGCTGTAAAATCTAAGGCCAGACTTTTCCAACAGAGGGAAACTGTTGGCACTTCAGCAGATTTTATCAGTGTAACAAAAACTTAACAGCAATTTAAAGTGTTAAACTGAGAGGTCTTCCCCAGTTAAATCAGCTTACTAGTATTGTGTCATTCTTTTACTCAAAACATGGATTTGAACTACACAGTAGGGCATAAGCAGAAGACTGGGTTATTTGCCTTCAAGAAAATGTTTCAGAGAGGCTATTTTCCTACTTTATTCAGTTTTTGTCAACTGCAAAGTATTTATAACTCTAGTCCATTTCTCAGCCCTTAGCTCCTATCCTAGGAGTTAACTGGTAATGTTTAACCGATAAATGAAAGCAAAAGGAGAAAAAAAGAGACACCAAGTCAAATAATCTTTAGCAAGTTTGAAGATAAGTTTGTCTAGGATTTCTAGGAAAAGAAAACTGGAGAGCATTAAGGATAGCGCTAAATTCAAACACTTTTAAACATCAAATATCCATAAAGCTTCCAAATCCCCCGAGGTTGCAGGCAAAGACGGGACAGGCAGTAGAAAGGTACCCTGCATTCAAAAAGATGCAGCTTTTTTGGCCTTTCAGTTACAGACGTTTGAAAGCCTGGATGACACACCACCAGACTAATATTTTTAATTGAAGACAAATTAAGACCATAACCTCCTTCTCCACTACTCCATGTATTTAAAAGTGAAGGCCTGAATTCTTAGCTTCCATTTTGATAGGGCAAAAGTCACTATTATAAGTAGGGCCGTCTCTGTGACGGAAATGGCTAGGCCACTCTAGAAACATAGCTCTTAATTCCAGAGACATAGATAGGCACTTCCATTACGGCCATCTCTGGGCCATCAAATCCATTTACACGAAACTTCAAGACAAACAAATCACAGTACTAAGTAGAGATGGACCTAGACTTTCACCTCTCTCTCCTGTTCGTTTTCATTTTTCTTTCCTCTTCTTCCTCCTTTCTCTTTACCTTATGTCCATTCCATTCTTTTAAAAATGCTTTCCTTTTCCTCTGGAAATCAAATTGTTTAAAGCCTATTCTGCTGTCTCTGCATACGCACATAACGTATGCGCATAACGTTCTTGCCCTAGTTTTATAATGTGGGGTATCCGTCAGCATGTGTTACAAAAACTATAGAATAAAAGTACACAAAAGGTAAAAAAATTTCAATCTGCTAGTGAGAAATTAGTAACACATCCACAATAAGTTACTAAATCTATAATACGTTTCACTATAAGGACATATTAAAATTAAAGTAAACTGACAATTAATTGCACTGTGGTTATATAAGATTAACATTTGGGAATTCTAAGTAAAAGGATATGAGAATTCTCTGTACTATTTTTGCATGTGTTTTAAAGTCTGATTTCAAAATTGTAAAGTTAAAATTTTGAAAATAAAAGAGTAAAAAATTAAAATTGTAAAATTAAAGTTAAAAAATCACTGATAGCTCAAAATGTAAAAGTAATAAAAAGAACAAATGATAAAAAGAGAAAAAGACTTAAAACTTACATCAACACGGAAGTCTTCTAACCTCTTAAAGCTACAGAGGTATTCCTGAAGTTTTGGATCAACAGACTGTGTCTTAGATTGAGAATATTTTAGATAAGCCCAAAACTTTTCTAATCCATACAGTTGACCTAGTAACAAAGAATGTACATGATAAATTATATAGAATTTTAAAAAATGATTCATATTAAAAATGATCGTACCAGCAATAAACCATTTATCTTCCAATATGTACATTATCTAGATCTTGAGAATAAGACCTTATAATGAACAATGGTAGCTAACATTTATTGAGCATTTGCTATGCAACAAGTATTATTTAAGTGGTTGATTATGTATTAAACTAATGTGAAGCATATACAACCCTGTGATATAGGTGCTTTTTTTGTATATGTTACTGATGAGTACACAAACTAACAAGGTTAAGTAACCTGTCCAAGGTCGCACAGCTACCAAGTAGTAGAAATGGGATTCAGACCTAGGGAGCTAGCCCACAGCCTGCACTGTTACCCACGGTGCTACTCCCCCATTCCAACCACCCCTACTGATGCTACATAGAATTTCCATGTAAGGAAACATCAGCAAGTAATCATGTTTGTCAAAGGAATATAACAACAAAGTACAACTCCACAAACGAAACACTTAGGAGTATTTTCCGGCACCTCACAGGACAGGCCTTCTTACTATACATGGTGCCTCGTCCTTCATCAAGAACCATAATAGAGGCCTGAGGTCTTCAGTGGTCTGCCCTGAAGAAAAAAGTTATGAATTCCCTATTTACTAACAGATTCAAGGTTACAATTGCCAAATACAATAAGTTTTGTTTTGTTCGTTTGTTTGTTTTACCAGATTCATAGTCTTTTTTGGTTTCTTCTTGGAAATCCTTAAAAATTTCTTGTCTGAATTTTTTTTCCAGTCCGTAACTATAAAACCTGAACAGACATTCTAATCCATACCTGTGGAAAAGAAATAAAATGTTTATAATAAATTTTTTGCTATGGCAATGCCAATATCTCATATTTACCAGCATTGTAATCCCAAACAAAAAATAAATGTTTAAATGTATGTAATTTTCAGCATGCAGATGTTCAGCTGAGGTAGTAATAGCTGGCTTTGCCGTTTTGGTTGATCTGGCCACAGTACCGCCTGGAGGTATGCTGGGGACCTGCAGAATAAGAGGGAGCGCTTGGACAATAAATGGTCAAAAGATTTAATGACAGACTGGGAATTTTTTAGATTTTTCCCAAACCAAGGTTTACAATGGTGTGTTTAGATGTGGTATTAAATACTCTTGGACACAATCTTTACTCTAGAGAGATAAAGTCCATACCCTTTAGACACTATGTGTGGTTGACCCATTCAAACTATAAAGGGGCAAACCTAATTAAATGATTCCTAAGAGACTCTCTCTGCTTTATAAAGTACATTTAATAAAAAGACATTTTGCTGAAAGACTTGTAATGATTACATAAATCAGAAAACAAATTTCCTTGTTTCCTTCTCTAACTACCTAGAGAACCTGAGATAAGTTGTGGGCAGAGGATCTGCAAACTACATGGGCTCAACCTTCAAATAATGGCGATGAGCAGAACCCATGAGAGTGGACAGACAAGGCCGACAAGACAGCAGTGAAAAAACCATGTTTAGCCCACTCAACTAAAACATATCAAAAAGATTCCTCGGTTAGAATCCTTGAATCATTCTGGATGCCACAGTGGAGTAGTGACTACGATTTCTTCATTCCTGGTAACATAATGTTGCCTGGCTTATTCACAGGAAGGGGAGAGACGGGGAGAAGGAGAGGGATGGGGGCTGAGAGAGTTTTGTAACCATCTTACTTACAAGATGAAGAGTGATGGTCAGTCCAGAAGAAAAGCAAGCTACCAAGAGAAATGTAAGACCACCAACTCCACACCCACACACAAACCAGAGCCCTTGCTCTGGTAGCCACAAGAGATGCTGTTCTTTGAGCTTGTATGAATTAAGACTAAGGGAACTAAACACTAAAGAAACACCAACTCAGAATGACAAATCTGCCTTCACACTCCCCTTATGGGATCATATTATATTGATATCAGTGGCTCTCAACCTTAGCTACTTATAAGAATCATAAAAAATACTGATGCCCAGGCTCCATCCCAGACCAATGAAATCAGAATGTCTGGGGCTGAAGCCTAGGCCCCTTTCTGTCTTCCCTCTGGAAAGCAGAATTGAGAACTTTTTGGTTTTATCAAGTTAATAATATTTTAGAGGACTGTTAGAATTCTTAGATTATTGGTAAAGGCCAAAAGACTACTACATTTGGACTTTTTACTCTTATTTTTTAGCAAATGAATGCCAAAGACTAAAAGTATGACATTAAAAGGAACAGTTGACATCTTACTCCCAGGCATATTCATCAGTTTGGCTCAAATAAACTCATAAAAATTCTTTACATTTCTAAAAAAAAAGTATGATATTAATAACAACCCAAACGTGCAGCATAACCGCTGCAGTGAAGAGCAGGGGCAAATAAACGATCAGCTTCTTGGTTGTCATTTACTCACTTACCCCTCACGGTGAGACGGCTTAAAGGCTGAGAATCAGAAAGCACTATATTTGAATTCTAGGCTGCGATTGTATCTATCCCTATAAATGGGGATAATAACATCTTTTTCAAGAATAGATGAGATAATATTTGTAAAGCACTCAGACCACAACTGGCACACTGAAGATGTGTAATAAATGTTATTTCTCTCCTTCCTTCTCGAAACCATCTTACTGCTATTTTTAGTGAATGGATATATTTAGTAATGATCTTCTCCCCAATAACAATAACAATTCATTGAACACTTACTAGGTATCGGGTAATACATTAAGCCCTTTACATGTTGTTTGTTTTTAATTTTCACAATAACCTTAAGAGGGTATCTACTATAATTATCCCCACCTTATAAAGAACCTAAAGTTTACAGGGATTATAATTCACCAAGGTCACAGTAAATTAATGGGCTGGGACTCAAACGTAGGTCTGATATCAAAGTCTTCAGGTGCTTAACCACTGTGCTATACCTCCTAAGGAATAGCTAGTCCCGTCTAGTCAAGAACACTGAAGAAACAGACCCAAAATTATAAAATGGTATTAAAAAACTATTAGAAACATACACGGAGGAACACAGAAGAGGAATTCCCAACCTAGACTTGGGTAGAAATGGGATCAGAAAAGTTACTAGAAAGTCTCGAAGAACAAACTGTTTGCTTAAATAGCAAAATATGCTGAAATTAATTATAACGATGGCTTTCAAACTTTTCTAAGTTCAATAATAAAAAAATATTTTAATGTGTGACCAAGTCAATACAACACTCATATATATTATGTGTATACATAAAAGCACATGTAAGTTTTTCAAACTATTCTTTAAATATTTTAAAGCAAGTCAGAAGCACCAAACTGATTTCACAACCCACTAATGGGTAGTAAACCACAGCATGAATGAGAACATCGAGATCAGAAATGGAAATTTTGCTTTTTGTGTCAACTCTGGTAAAGACTATAAATCTAAATCTCAACAGTGCTAGGATTTGATAGAGATGTCAGTAAGGGACAGAGGAGAAGAAAAAAGAGGTACACATACCATGTATCTGTCATTCTTGATCAAAATAAAGATTACACAAGTCAGTGCAAATGTAATTTTTTTTTTCAGAAAAATTTACTGGCAACATCTTTTTTCCTCTTGAAAAATCCCAATACCTGATTAACAATATATTCTTATCTGAGACTTACAAGAGGAATCCAGTTTTAGAACTGTTGAAGAAGGGTAAATTTAGGAAATATTGAAAGAAAAATTCTTTTTTCTTCTTTCTATCACATCTCCTTTCTCCCTTTACTCAGGAATAAATAGTGTGCACGAGTTCATTTCATGTTCCTTCTCACCCTCTTGGTCTGGTTTTAACTCAGCCCTATAGGTACTCTCAAAATTCTCCCTAAACACTTCTCAAGGAAGCAAGGTCTAACCTGTACAAAAAGAATGAGTTAGCAAAGCAGAGGGAGGAAAAAGAGAATGGGCAGAGGTAAGAATGTGAACAAACGCCTGGAGGCTAGAAAGCTTGGTTCACTCCAAGAACATGCACCACTGTTGCCTAAAGGGCTAAGAGTAGAAACAATGAGATTGAACAGATAAGTCAAGACATATCATGAGATCACTCAAGGAGTCCTAACAGCTGGTTTGACTCTAAGCATGTATCAATTTGGGGATATATATGCACATGCTAGGGAAGTCTGTGACAGTGAGAGCTAGAGAGGGAAAAATGTCTCTTGCACATTCATTTGGCCTTTGTGCCAACCCCTAAAATGGTCCCAAACGATCCCACCTCCTGGTGTTCCAATCTTGTGTAGTCTCCTCCTACACTGTACCAGGGTAGATCTATGAACAATGCAATATTGCAGAAGTGATAGTACGTCACTTTTAAGTATAGATTATACAAGACACTGAAGTTTCCATCTTCGAAGTTCTCCCTCTTTCTTAGATCACTAGCTCTGGGTAAAGCCATACTATGAGATGCCCTCTGGGGAGGCCTATTTGCCAATAGTCATGTGGATGAGCTTGAAGTGGACCCTCAGCCTGAGCAAGTCTTCAGACACTGCAGCCCTGTCCAACACCTTGACTGCAATTCTGTGAGAGACGTGAGCAAGAACCAGCAAGCTAAGCTGCTCCTGCAGTCCTGAGCCTTAGAAACTGTGGACTAATAAATGCTTGTCATTTTTAAGTTTTTGGGTAATTTGGTATGCAGCCATCAGAAACTTGTGTAGCCCTCTCTCCAGTTATGTTGTGCTATTTTCACGGTTCAAAATGGAGCTACTTTTCAGTACTAGTTTTTAAATTATTTTTTAAAACTCTCTCCAAGTGTAAAAATATGAGAAAATATTTGACCTGTAATTTTCTTTTGCATCTTCCCAAGCAAGTTGTCTAAATTCTTCATACATTTTTTTATTGAAGTGGTCTCTGAGGAAAAAGGACCAGAAACGAAAGAGGGTATTCATTTCTTGGGACTGGCCAATTCCCAAGCGTTTTCTCTCTGAAAAAGTTAAAATGATAAATCATTTTTTTTAATTAAAGTTATTTATTAAAGTCAAAACAGCAGACATTTTACATAACAGAAAGCAAAGCTGAAACATATTAATCCTCAAAATGTATTTGGATTTCTTCTAAATACAGGACAAATATTAATCTATTTTCTGGCTCACTGCTCAAGTTTAAGCATTTGTCAATAGCAACAAGAATATATTAAATATACTTTATTCCCTAATGTGTCTAAGCTACAAAATACATGAATAAAGAATACATGCAAACACATTTACTTAAGGTAATTATAAGAATAACAAATAAAAGAATATCTTAACCTGATATTAAATGTTACAGTTGGAAGTTTTTAGATTTATATTCTAATTTTAAATACAGTTATAGAAAGGACAAGCATCTTACCACTTAGGCATCTTCGACGATACTTGTGATACACTTGCTGGGTAAAGCCATTTTCCTTCAGAAGTTCATGGGAAGGGTGCTGGAACTTTGGGAATGAATGAGGAGTACATCCATAACTTCCTACTAGTTGTGTACCTTCTGAAGGCGAAGCATTTGAACTGCTATTTGAGGAGGAGGAGAGGGAAAAAGCTTTCAAATTGATATATCAAGAACCAAGTGTTTAAACCAAGTTTTTGTTCATTACTAAGAGTCTGAGGCAGTAGAAAATGCATTAGTTCCCCAAATTTTCCTAAACTAATAACATACAGAGCTGCATACAAATTACTATTTATAGTCAACACATAGGTAAATTCAAAAGTTAAAAAGAATATGGTCACAAATTCTCAAACTAAAATAATAAGAAGAAGCAGTTAACTGAATAGCTAGCTTACTCCTCTTCCAGATCCACTATTAATTCCGTTTAAATCAATTAATTTTTTTTCTTATGGTACTGGAGATATTTTCAATTTTCATGAGTAATTAGGTTAATGATGTAAATTGAATAAGTGGAAATAAGGAATAAAATCTGCCACAAAGGGCAATAATTTCATTACCCCAAAGACATACCTGCAATTCTGTAAATCAACCCTACTTCTGAAATATTTCTTAAATCTATCTCTTCCTTTTCATTTGCACTCCGTTGTTTGAATTTAGGCTTTCCTCTTCCTTCACTTGAACTGGTCTCATTTTTCTATCTGCCTCCTCTATGCCGCCACCAAAGTCGTCTTCCTAAGACACTGATCTCAACTGGTGGTTCTCACCACGTGGTCAGTGGGTGCTTGAAGAGTTTCCCAAAAACCCTTCAGAAATTCTGCAAAGTCCAAACTATTTTCACAATAATACTAAGATAGTAACTTGCTCTCTCGCTGTGTTAACATTCGTAGTGATAGCACTAAAGCAATGATGTATAAAACTGCTGAGCCAAGTTGAGACAGTGGCACCAAGCTTTACTTAGTAGTTGACTGTATTACTCACTGCTATGCACTTGCAATATTTTTTTTTTTAGAAAATGCCAATTTCAACTTAAAATGTCCTAGATGAAGCAAAAAATAATAATAATAACTTAATGAAATCTCAACCCTTGCATACACACGTCTTATTGTATATGACAAAATACAACAGAAGTTTTAGTCCTGCAAAATGAGAAAGTTCTAAAGATGTTTCATGACAACGTGAAGACACTTAACACTATAGAACTGTACACTTAAAAATGGTTAAGACAATAAATTTTGTTATGTGGTTTGTTTTTTTTTTATCACAATTAGAAAAAAAAATGGAATGGAAGCAGAAAGCACTTTTGTGGCATATCTATCGATGGCTGTTGCTATGGACTGAATGTTGAAATCCTGTCCCCCAGTGTGATGGTACTGGGAAGTAATTAAGACATGAGGGTAGAGCTCTCATGAGTGGGATAAGTGCCTTTCCTATAAGAGACATAAGAGAGCCTGCTTCCTCTCCCTCTGCTCTCCATCCTGTGAAGATACAAGATGGTAATCTGTAAACTTGGACGTGGGCCCTCACCAGACTCTGGATCTGTTGGCACCTTGATCTTGGAACTGTGGGAAATAAATGTTTGTGGTTTAAGCTACCCAGTCTATATCATTTTTGTTACAACAGCTCAAACTAAGACAGTTGTCTTAAGTCAAAGCATTTGTTCAATAAAGTTGTGAGCTGAACTGATTTTTTTTTTCATGGAATACCATTTTTAATTAGAAGAAGAACTAACAAATTATTCAGACTTTGTTTTATGTCAGACGTTTTCTTGAAAATGAATAAAATAAGTGTACTATCAAGGACAAATCTGAGCTTTCTTGCTAAAATTAGAATTTGGGAACCTTGTATCTGTCACCATGAATTTGATAGTTTTCACTAATACCTGAAGACTTCTAATTAAATCCGTGGTGATTTTTTTTAGAAGTGTGTATGTGCAAGTCTGTATATGTAGTAAAATAGACATGAATCTTATAATGTAGTAACTCTGGGAATCAGATTCTCCCTCGTCTCCTGGGTTTGCTGTTTTTTGTTTGTTTGTTTTCTTTATTTGTTTTCTTTTGTTTTCATTGTTGTAGGGTGTTTCTATGCTGGGATTAGCCAGTGGTGAAACATTAAAGTCTCCTCAGGTCTTTTCTGAGCCTGCATCTTTCCTTGGGCAGGCGTGGTAGTTTCATAAATTTCCCTCTATAAGTGGTTGCTTTTGAATGTCTAAAAATAGGACATTCAGACTGTGGGGGATGAACAATGACTACCAGACCCTGTGTCTGCACCTTATTGATTAGCGGCAGTTAGCAGTCTGAACAGACAAATCCAGTATTTGGAGGACAATGTCCTTATTGCCTATCCTGGTTCCAGCAAGTTACACCCAACATATGGATTGTCATTCATCTAAATGCCTGTCATCCTTATTGATTAGCGGCAGTTAGCAGTCTGAACAGAGAAATCCAATATTTGGAGGACAATGTCCTTATTGCCTATCCCTGGTTCCAGCAAGTTACACCCAAAATATGGATTGCCATTCATCTAAATGCCTGTCACAGGGCTGGGGGTTAAGAGATGGGTAGTCGCTACCACACCAAAGGCTGACACAGACCAATACTAACCACAGTTTACCAGACAAGCTTTTCCCCCAGACAAGCTTTAAATGTTAAAATAGACTCTAGCATTCCAAAATAGTTACTGTAGACATTTTCTGCCAGTACAACTGTTGTTTAAGTGGAGAGATGTGTTCCTGGTCCTTCTGACTCTGCCATCTTCCCTAAGATTGCTCGCTTTATTTTCTTAAATGTGATTTTTTTTTTGGAAATTGTATATTAAAATATGTCAATATTTAGAAATCTGCATAACTCAGTGAATCAGTTTTTCCAAATGGCCTATTTATGATACAAAAGCATGCATAGGCAAAGATCCATTCAAAGTACAAGATATCAAATGGCTTTTAAGGTAACAGAGTAAGAAAAATTCGCTTAGTATAAAAAGGTCATTGATAAGGTTTCAGATTTCACATTGCAACTAACTTTTAAAAAAGTACCACCTGTTCGGCTTCGGTCTAATATCGAAGAAAAAAATATATAATTATCGGAAAAGGCTATTAAAATACTTCTCCCTTTCTTAGATTTTATTCCTCTATTTCAACAAAAAAACAAATTACAAGTTCGAACAGAAGTATATGAGAATCTAGTTATATTTAGCCAAACATTAAACAATTTTTAAAAATTTTAATACAATACCACTCTATTCAGGAATTTTTTTGAGAAATATAATTACATTTCGTTAAAAACTGCATTTCATAAAAATATGACATTTTGTTATTTATGTTAATGCATAATGGGTTTATTATTTTTAATGAATATTTAATTATTTACTTTTTAATTCAATAAATAATATAACTCCCATAAACAAAAGGTCTTTGAGGTTCTGAATAATTTTTAATAATTATAAAGAGGACCTTAAACCATAAGGTTTGAAAATCATTTAACTAAATCATATCACTTTTGCTGTTCAAAGTTCACTACCTACAGAATAAGCTCAATTTTTTGGCAAGATATTCAAGGGCCAGATTAAACTGGGATTTAATTTTTACAAGAATCACTTCCCATAAAAGCTCACTATGGTATTCTCCTATCGTTGGCTCCAGGTACATATGAGTTATTTGCCTAGCGCTACACCACGATATATTTTTATATTTCTGGTAACTTTGCTACTTCCCCTCATGAAT
>NW_006440645.1:7513768-7580160 GCF_000325575.1 Pteropus alecto | reverse complement strand
CATCCATCAAGAACAATATCATTGCCCATGCCCAATGAAGCTTCTCATGATACTCCCAGTTGGGATGAATTATTTGCCTTTCTCATAATTGTTTTGAACATATATATACCATAATTATATCTCTATCAGAAATATGTCTCACACTACACTGTAATCTCACTAAAGGCATAAAACATATCTTTTACATCTTAATTAACCATTCTACCAAATACAGAGTTTTTCACATAGTAGGTATTCAAAAAACCTTTTGGGGAAGGATGAATAAAAGTTTAACTTGTCTATGAGTAAGCAGTGGTACGCTTAATTGCTAAACTGCAGGAACACCCCTTTTTCCTATGTGATTAATTTAATATTTTATATGTAAATTCCATAGGCTAATATCACTTTTCTAACCAAGCAAAACCAGTTGAAATTTAGGACTATCTTGTTAAAGGATAAGCATGCTTTGAAGTGTCTCCATAAGATTAGGGATCACTTAAACCAAATAATTGGTGCACATTCCTGCCTCCAACATAAATCAGAGAAGAATTAGAGAAAGTAAGTTATACAGAGCAGTTCTATACTCAACACCATTTGGTCACACAAGGTTACATGACTGCATCCATGTGGGGAAGGTAGTTTCATTCATGCTATCATTATCTGGGTATCAACTATGCCAGGCACTAAGGTTCTGCCATCTATCAATTTGCTGGCTAAAGAAGACATATACAAAAATTTAAATAATGCATGTAAAACATTTAGCATTGTTGAAAGAATGTAGAGTTAGCTAGCATTAAATAATTTCAGTACAGTAACTATACCACTACTGACACACTTGCCAAAAAGGGCCAGAAAAAAAAGAACCTTCAAAGAGGCAATGAGAGATAAGGGAAAGCAGAGATAAAGAATTCCTCACAGTGCAATAGAAGGCCAAGTCATCTGCTGAGAAATATGGGGTACAGATTGGCATCCCTCCTGTGAAAAAGTCAATTGAAGATTAGTGAAGATTTGCAGATGACATCAATAAAGAATTCCTTTAACGTGCTTATGAGCAGACTGGACAGAGCTGATGAAAAAAATCCGTACACTTGAATATAGGTCAATCAAAATTCTTAGAAAAAGAGTAGAAAAAAAGATCAGATAATCCAAGAACACTTATCTCCCCTTATTTGGTTTCTTTTTACTATTTTCATTGTTCATATTTTGCTAATGTTAATTTTAAATATTTCCAAGTATCTAGTTAGTAACTGTTTTCAACAGGCTTAAAATCAAGAAAAAAGCAATGTTTGACAAGTACGGTACCTGACAGAGGATGTTCTCGGCCCATGATCTCTGGAATCCATTACCCAACCTACATGACACTCTAGAGGGGGATTTGTACTGTGTCTTGTTTTTCTCTTTCTTGGACTCTAAAGAAAAAGAAGTCATACATTGCAATTACTTTCAGTAGTGTGAACTTCACAAGTAAATTAAAACCCTCTGACTGTAAACCAACTCAAACATTTTCATACTGTGGATGACACATTATGAAATCATATGAAGTCACAAAACTCAAGACATACCATATACAAGTTACAAAACTTAACTAAAAAGGTCTTTGGCTAGGTTTCTAAACGGGGTTAAAGGAAATTCAACTTATAATTGTTCATTACACCTTCTGATGATCTTTGATTACACTACGCAATTGTAAAGAAGTTACTCCTTAACCTGAGAAAACATCACTAAGGTAAAACGCCATTTTTAAACAAATTCTTACAATCCAAAATATGCATTTTTTTTTTTAATGTGAAAGAAACTAAAGTCTCATTTTGCAATGTTAGATGATAATAAATGCAGACTTTATAGTCTCAGTGGATTGGTGTACCTTTACATCAATGGCTCTGGGTTCTTTAACAACAGGATAAAATCTTGGTGTTTTGTTTGGATCTTGTAACCTGGGTGTTCGAGGTGTTTTGGGTGTCCTTGCAGGATAAATTCTAGGAGATTCTGGAACTGCTGTTGGTAATGAATAGGCCATTGTTGCTGAAGGTATTTCTGAAACAACAAACAGCTTCTGAGCTAATTCATCAGTCAAATCTGTAAAATGTCATTAAAAGTATTTAGATGCCAGGAAAGTATTTTACCTTGACCAAAAGGATAATTCTGAAATGCTCTACTCTCAAAAAATGTTTAGAAACATTTTAAATATATAATAAAAAAAAATGCTTCTCAATACATCCTCTAAATTTATGAAATTTTATTTTTGCTGTATCTGTTTCTGACTTTTCTTTAAAAAGAAAAATAGGCTGAAGCCCATATGTCAGCTTCCCTAATCACATTTTACTCTTCTTCCTCAGAGATAAGCAGGCTCTTAAATTTGATATTTTTATCTATTATTATACATGAAATAAAAATATTTTGCCTAATTAACTTTAAGTGACATTATACTATATGTATCATTTTGAAAGCTTTTTCAGTCAATATTTTGTGACTTGAATATCAAGTTCTATTTGCATAGCTTTGGTTTATTCACACCCATGCAGATTATCATGTTGGTTTACAAATATATCAAAATGTACCCATTCTCCTAAGGATCCACATTTAATATTTCCAAGGTTTTGACATAATCGACAATGCTGCAGTGAATGTTGCTGAATATGTCTCTCTGAACAGGTGTGAGCATTTATCTAGGGTTTTATCTGAAATGATAATGCTGAGTCAATTGGCACATGCATCATCTGACTTACTGAATACTAACCCTCAAACTGCTCACTACAGTGGCTTCACCAATTTATAATCCCACCAGCAACATGTAAAAGTCCCCGCTATTTTATATCCTAGTCAAGACGGGTTTTGCTTAGACTTTTAAATATTTTTCCATCTCATGAATTTAAATGGTGCTTGTATTTTCCTTGGTTACTAGTGAAGCTGAGTATATTTTCATATGTATACTCACTCAGATTTCTCCTTTCATGAGCTTGGCATTCGTTCGTATCTTTTGAGTATTTTTCTGTTGGGCTGTTTTGCTTATTAGTTTGTGAAAATCCTGTGTTAAGATACTAAGTGAGCAAGCAGATGAATCAAGTAGTAGTGTCAAAAAAGTGGGCTCCACTGCTGTATGGAATCGACTTCTTTTGATTCCTACAATAACCTTGCCGAGCACTATTCTAGACATAAGTCTGTAAACCCAAAAGTGAACTTACACACTCGATTACCTGCCCTCCCTGTCTTGCCATCTCCCCTCCCAATCCATTTTCCTTACCGTTACCAGAAAGATTATTCTGAGGAACAGATTAGATCATTTCAAATTTCTGCCTAAAATCCTTCAGTGCTTCCCTTTTGCCTCTAGTAGAAGTCTAGGTTCATTATCATAAGATACAACTTTCCTGATTGTGCCACCTCTGTATTTTACCCATTTATTGTTTGATTTATTAAATTACAATTTATTTTCTTACATTTCATTCCATTAGATGCTAAGACAAAATTCCAGTGCTTCCCTGAAAGCAAAGACCACAATCTTATATTACTATACCAATGCCTACAATAGCACCTAGGAAAAAGTATATCCCAACCAAATGACTGATAAACTTAACTGACTTGTGTTAATGCTGTTTTCCCTTGTACTGAAAATATCTGATCTCAAGGATAAAAATATGATTCTACAATGAATGTATGTAAAATCCAGTGCCTTTTTAAAAGATCTAGGAGCAATAACAACTCAGAAATAGTAAGCTTTCTAGTAATGAGACAATGACCTCTAAATTTCATTTCCTACTTATCTGGTCTCCTAAAAGAAATAAAACCTGGAGCACAAAATATAACAAGCCTGGGAAATCTTAAGCTAGAAAGCAATAACGCTGATAAAGAAAATATTAGCTTAGGTCATGAGGGCAAAACAGCAAACTTCAGGGGATACAGCCAGTAAAATGAAGTGATCAAACCACTAGAAGTAATGACTGAAATTAAACATATCAAATAAATAAGCATCATGACTTCATAATGGTACTTCAAACCTTAATCATATTTGTAGGTTGCTTGGGCACCAACTCATTTTTCAAAAAAATTGATAAACTGAACACAAAGAAAGAACCAAGTATTTATCCTCTCTTTCCTACAAAATTCAAGTGTCAAAAAGTTGATAAAAAATATTTCTTAAAGACTGAAGGCAAGAAATACAAAAAGGAATGACAGAATAGAAAATGACTACATTAAGTCCTCCCTTAACATCATCAATTGGTTCTGCAACCTTAAGTGAAACAACATAAAATGAAACCAATTTTACCAAAGGCTAATAGATATACAAGTAAGAGTTAAGTTCTTAGAGCATCTCATCAACATTATAACAAAACAATACTGAATAAAATGGCATTATTTGAGGATCTGCTGTATATTTAAGTTCTAATGAAATTGAGGATCTAGAGAATATTCACCAACAACTGCTTAAAATCAAATGTTGAGGGGAGATTCAACACCAAAGATGTGATCCATGAAAGAAATAACTGATAAGCTAGACTTCATTAAAATGAAAAAAAAAAGTTTGCTCTGCGAACGACACTGTCAAGAGAACAAGAAGACAAGCCACCGAAAGAGGTGAAATATTTGCAAAAGACACGTCTGATAAAGGACTGTAATCCAAAATAAAGAACTCTTAAAACTCAACAATAAGAAAACAAACATCCCAATTAAAAAAAAAAGAGCAAAAATCTAAACAGTACCTTAAAGAAGATATACAGATGGCAAATAAGCAAATAAAAAGATGTTCCACATCATGTTATCAGGGAAATGTAAATTTAAACAAGATGACCACAACATTCCGATGAGAATGGCCAAAGTCCAGCACACTGACAACAGCAAACGCTGGAGAGGATGTGGAGCAACAGGAACTCTCATTCACTGGTGGTGGGAATATAAAATGGTACAGCCACCTTGGAAGATACTTGGGCAGCTTCTTACTAAACTAAATACTCTTACCATACGATGCAGTCATCGCCCTCCTTACTACTTACTACTCAGAGGAACTGAAACTTATGTCCACACAAAAACCCACATATGGATATTTATCGTGGCTTTATTCATAACTGCCAAAATTGGAAGCAACCAAGATATCCTTCAGTAAGTGAATGGATAAACTAGTTCATCCAGAAAATGGAATGTTATGCAGTGCTAAAAAGAAATAAGCCATCAAGCCTGAAAAGACATGGAAGAACCTTAAGTGCATGTTACAAAGTGAAAGAATCCGATCTGAAAAGGCTACATACTATGATACCAACTATTCGACACTCTGGAAATGGAAAACTATGGATGCAGTAAAATGATCAGTGACTGCTAGGGGTTGGAGAGTGGGAGGGAATGAATAGGTAGAACAGAGAGGATATTTAGTGTAGTGAAACTATTTTGTATGATAGTATCATGGTGGATACATGTCATTCTGCGTGTATCCAAACCCATGGGATGTACAACGCCGAGAGTGAAACCTATGTAAACTATAGACTTTGGGTGATGTTGTAGAGCAGTGAAAATACTCTATATCATACCGTAATGACAGATACATGTCATTGGACACTCGTCCAAACCTATGGAATGTACAACACCAAGAATGAACCCTAACGTAAACTGTGATTATGATGTGTCCAGGTAGGTTCTCCAATTATAACCAATGTACAACTCTGACATGGATGTTGCTACGGGGAAGTAGCACCCTTCTCCAGGTGGGTGATAGCTATGCGAGTGGGAGGTCTGGAGAACATGGGAAATCTTTGTACCTTTCTTTTCATATTTCTGTGAACCTAAAACTGATCTAAAAAAAGTCCTTTTTAAAAGAAGTTGAAAAGAAACTTTATGATGAATGAATCAGGCTGATAACATCTAAACATAATGATCAATCGCAGCATCAGTAAGAGCGAGACATTATATGATGCAACAGAAACTAAACAACTCCTAAGAAACAGTCTTGCCACCAGAAAAATAAAAACCTTGAATATACTAAATCTTACATATCGACATACCAGTTTACAAGAAAAAGAGGAGATAAATTAACATGCTAAAGGATAAGACGGTACAATCAAGTAAATCATAAGAAATTCTATGACAAATAAACCAGTTTCTTTGAGAAATCATTGCCATGGAAAAACAAAAGAAGAACGATATAGATTAAGAGTAGCTTAATGGTCTTATCGAGTGAATGCATGGGTGCACCTTGTTTGGTTCTGATTCAAATAACCAATTTGAAAAAGATATATTTCATACAATCAAGGATAACCAAACATAAACTGGGTAGTATTAAGGAATCAATGCTAATTTTATGTGAAATAACAGTGTCATTAAAATTTATGTTTGAAATATACAATGAATATTTACAGAAAAAATGATGTTTGAGATTCGATATGAAATGCCAGAAACATGGGAAACAAGGTACAGTTGAAAACAAAAATAGCAAACTATTAACAATTGTTGAAATTAAGTGAGTTAGGTACATGGAGTTTACTGAACAGTTCTCCTTGCTTTTATTTATATATGTAAACATTTTCCTATTAAAAAGTTTTATTTTAGTTTTACATTTGTTTTATTCCAGGTTTAACTAATGCGAATTTTACTCATTAGTAAGAGCAGATATTCAATTTTGTGAAGACTAAGATCTATACAGTACTTTAGTTGTCGCAAAAGAAATATTTTACAAAAATTTTATAGGATATCATAGACCTATTAATAAAATTTTGACATAAAATTATCGAGTCAATACAATAGCAAGTATATAAAATGTTTATAGTAGATAAAATTGTAATAATAGTAATATAGTAATTATGGGACAAGAATATAATAATTGTTTTTTGTCAATTACAAGTCTGAGAAGATATATGAATATCATCTAGATATTATAACTTCTGTTAAATCAAAATCACAGGCCATCTCTTTACACAAATGTTCAAAATCACATTTTTCATAACAGACAAAACTGGAAAAAATCCAAATATTCAACAACTATTGAATGAAAAAACAAAATGTAGTATGTCCACATTATAGAATACTACTTAGCAATAAAAAGGAGCAAAGTACTGATATAAGCCACAACATGAATTAACCTCAAAAACATTATGTTAACTGAAAGAAGCCAGGCACATGATTCCATTTATATGAAATTTCTAAAAAGCACAAAAAAAACAAAACAAACAAACAAACAAAAAACAACCCAGATAGAAAGCATATCACTGGTTATTTCAGACTGAAGTTTAGTGTTGACTGACTGCACCTGTTCACAAGGGATTTGTTTAGCATGATGGAATTGTTCTGAAACTGAATTGTGGTGCTCATGTATATAACTACATAAATTTACTGAAACTCATCAAATTATGCACTTAACATGGGTTGATTTTATGATATGTAAATTACACCTCAAAAAAGCTATAAAACACAAAAAACAAATACTAGGCCATCTGCACTTCAGGGAACCTCAATTGTGATTGTTTGGCATACAGTTTCTGTTAAAAGCTTATGATATTTCAGAAGACTTGGATAAAGCACTGCTTTTCAAAGTATTCCCAACCAGTGACGTCGGCATGACCTGAGAATCTGTTAGAAATGTATATTCTTAGGTCTCACCCCACCTAACTAAACCAGAAACACTGGGTACAGTTGGCTTGACTTGGTCTAACAAGCTTTCTGGGTGAATCTGATACTTACAACAGTTTAAGCACCACTGGACTAAGGAGTGTGCTATTTTACTACTTAAGATTTTCCAAATTTTATTGCTATCAAATCAAATCATCTCATAGCTGTTTATACCTGGACCAATGAACCTTGTTCATAGTCCTCACTGTCTTTATAGACAGGAACTGCCTCTACAAACAAACAAACAAACAAAACCAACAGCTACTAATATTATTTTGTTGGTGTTCAGTGAATGAAGGCTGATAATAGAAACTGCTACATGAGAACTGGTACTTATTTTTTTTAATAAATAAAATGCCACTGAAGCAAGAGTCAGCAATTTTTTTCTGTAAATGCCAGATATTAACATTTTTTGGCTTTTCAGGTCATATAATCTAGGTTGAAACTGCCACTGTAGCACAGCCATAGACCATGTGTAAAAGAAGGGTGTTAACAGATTAGACCATGACGTGCCAGTTTTGGCCTGTGGGTCATAATTTGCCAACCACGGACCAGGAATGGTTAGACAGTTATGGATCCAAATACTGAATTTACACTTCGACTGCAAATGGAAGAAAGGAAGGAAGGGAGGGAGGGAGGGAGGGAGGGAGGAAGGAAGGAAGGAAGGAAGGAAAGAAAAGACATTACAACTATATTTCATGTATTCAGTAAGGTAGAAGAAAATATGAACATATCAAAAAGAAATATAGACAATAAATAAAACAACCCATTCAAACTTCTAGAGAAGAAAAATGTAACAGCTGAAATAAAAAACACATCAGATACACTGAAAAACTGATTAGACACTGCTGGAAAAAAGACTAATGAACTCAAAGACAGGAGTAGAAATTACCCAAAACAGAAAAAGAAAGATAAAAAAAAGTATTAGGTGAACTATGGGACAATTTCAACTAGCCTAATATGCATGTAATTAAAATCTTAAAGGAGGAAAGAGAAAAAAGTACAAACAAAAAGTATTAAATGTTAATTTAAAATAATAGCTGAAAAATTTCCAAATTTGATGAAAAATAACATAAACATATAGATTGAAAACTTAATAAGTCTCAAGCACAAGAACAGCAGAATATTCTTGTTAAATGCACAAGAAACATTCACCAAGATAGACCATATTCTGATTAATAAAATAAATTTAAAGAATTGAAAGACACAGTATATTCTACAATAATAATGGAATTAAATTATATATTAATTTATTAATGTGAGATTGATAACAGAAAGAAAATTTCCAATTGTTTGAAAATTAAACCATACATTTCTAAACAATTCATAGCCCAAAGAGAAGTTTCAAGAGAAATGAGAGAATATTTAAAATACAACATATCGAAATTGCGGAACGCAGTGCTTAGAGGAAAATATATATTAAATACCTATATTAGAGGAAAAAGTCTTATTTCCCCCTTAAAAATATCAGGAAAATATCCAAATAAGAAGAAAACACTTCTAAATAACTGATAGGTCAAAGAAAAATACAAAACAAATCAGAAAATACTTGGAATTGAATGAAAGTGAAAACATATCAAAATTTGTGAGATGCATCTAAAATAGTACTTAAAATCTACAGTACTAGATGCTTATAATAGAAAAGAAGAAAATTCTTAAATCAATTATCTAAGCTTCTATATTATGAAACTTGAAAAGGAATAGCAAAATAAACGCAAACCATGTAGAAAGAAAGGAATAAGAGCAGAAAAATAATACAACGGGCAGAAATAAAGTTTAAATCAATAAAAATAAAAGCTTCTTTTAAAAACATATAAAATTGATGGGTCTCTAGCTAGATAAAAAAACTAATGGGTCTCTAGCTAGATAAAAAAAAAAGACACAGAATACAAATATCAGGAATGAAAGAAGAGAAATTCCTATATATCCTACAAACATCAAAAGAACAAAAAGAGAATATTACAAACGACTTCCACAAAATGGACAAATTCTTTATATACAAACTACAAAAGCTCATTCAAGAAAATATAAATTATCTAAATAAATATTGGGCCCAGATGGCTTCATTGGTGAATTCTACCAATTCTATAAGGAATAAATAATAATTATATATAAACTTTTTGAAAACATAGAAGAGAAGCAAACATTTACCGATTCAATTTATGAGGCCTGCATTTCGCTGATACCAAAAGCAAACATAATCCCCCCAAAAATACAAATCAATATTCCTAATGAATATAGTGAAAAAATCTTTAAAAATCAGTAAACTGAATCCAATAATATATAAGAAGGAGGTTTATCCTGGGAATCCTACACTAGTTCAACATCAGAAAACAAATCAATATAACTTATAATATCAATAAACTAATTAAGACAAGCTATATAATCATTTCAGAAGGCCAAACAAACAAACAAACAAACCAACATCCTCAATCTAATAAAGGCATCTATGGAGAACCTAGAATGGATATTGTACTTAATGATGAAAGACTGAATACTTTCTCCCTAAAATCAGAAACAAGGCAAGGATGTCACATCTTATTGCTCTTATTGATATCATGTTGGAAGTCCTAACTAGTGCATTAAGTCAAGAAAAAATATGAAAGAAATATAGATAGAAAAGATAAGAGACAGACTTCATGTACTCATAGCCAACATGATTGTCTATGCAGAAAATAATAAAGAATTTATAAAAAAAGCTACTGGAACTACTACTAGTAAATTTATCAATGTCGAAGGATATAAGGTTGTATTAGGATTCTCAAGAGATCATAGTGATAATTTAAAAACAAAAATAAAAACAAAAGAATAACCTAAACCTCATTGATCACCAATGAATGTTGTAAGGGAACCAGCTCATTACTTCAAAAACTACTAAGCAAAGGGAAAGAATCAAGCTTTCATTACCTTTCCTGTGAAAACTCTGTCTCAAGATAAACAAATAGTCAAATAAGGGAAGTTCTCTTTATGAAAGTATTCTATCTACTAAATTAAAAAGCAATGATAAAAACAGAATTATCACCATTTTGCAGTCCCTTTTGAAATAAAAGCTATAAGCAAAGACTATCAACAGCTACTAACATCACAAAAAGAGAAACACAAGCATTATGTGCCTCCTGGTAGAAGTATTCAATACTACATATGACGTATTCTTGCAAAATTTTGAGCCTCAATCTTATCAAGCCTCTGTATCAAATCCAGGGTCAGAAAATAGGTTCAGTGAACCCATGAAGATGCAATCAGCAAAATCTAGAATCTGAGAAATTCTACGGGATAAAAAATTCAGTTTTTTCAACAATGAATTGGAAGAAAAATATAAGTATGAAACTATAGACTAAAAGAGACAACCAATCTATTTCAATGCCTGGAACTTATATGGATCCTGATTTTTTTTTTTTTTAATAGGATGAATGAAGAAATTTAAACACTAAGTATTTGTATTAGGGAATTACAGTTAATTTTAGATGTGATAATGGTACTATGATACTTATGTGTTAAAAGACACATACAGAATATTTAGGAATGGAAAATTATGAATAATATGTGTGCTTCAAAAGAATCAAGTGGGAGGTAAAGAGAATGAGCGAAGTCGAGATGAAAAAAATGGCCATGATATGGTAAGTTATAGGTACATGGGGATTTCATTATACAATTCACTCAATTTTTGTATATGTTTGTTTTCAAAATTAATACTTTTTCTTTAATCTGACTTTAGAAAAGACTTTAACAAAATCAGTTACACTTGCCTGCAAATGTTAGGTTTATTTTATGATTATCCCAAATGTATTTATATTTTCATATAAAGCTAAGGCGTTAAAAGAATGAGCTAGTGGTGTATTTTAAAAATCAGCAAGTCAATGAAAATTCTTCTTTATTTTGAGAAGAGAAACATTCCCATAATCTCACATCGAATGAAACACATAAAGAACAAACAGATTCTGCCTACTTTTAAGTAAGCATCTGGATTTGAGCATGATCTGGTGTTACGACAGATGACTCCTAGGTCACCTTTATGATTCCTTGTCTATTCGCCAAGAGTAAGGTAGGATTCAAACTCTGTCCATTTACTACTATGAGGCTGTCTGACCAAATTTACAATCTACATTTTAAAATCTCTAAAATATTCTGAAGTTCACCAAAAGATAAAAGTTGAATTTTAAAATTCTAGTCTTTTACCAGATATCTAAATGTTTTCCACAAATAAAAAAAGGAGCAAACTTGAAAAACAATTTAGAACTGCTTTAATAGTATTCAGACACTTACACAAAAGCAGATTTACATACCTTGCCTGGACTGTGAAGGTGCTACAGGAACTTCTTGGTTTGGCTCAAAAGGAAGTTCAGGTGTTAGGTTTTCAAACTGCTCTTTACTAATGAGATTTAGCTTCTTAAAGTTCTCAACTTCTTGCTGAAGTAGAATGGAGGAATCTAATTACTAAACTGGCTAACAGAGTAACCAACAGACAATAATTGATACCAACCTCAAAAAATGAGTTTTTAAAGCAGGGATTAATTGCAACAGAATAAAAAAAAATGTTCTAATAAAGAATCTAGCATTCTACTCAATAACAATATTCAGAGTCTAAAAAAGCATAAAGAACCCTGAAATACTATGGATACTTTATAATTAAAATATAAATGCATACATTCTAATCAATTATTTGCTGAGAATTTACACACAAGCCCACTAGGGTTTAGGGAGGTTACTAAGTAACCTATGTTCCCTACCCTTAAGGAATTTATAAGTTAAAATAGAAAAAAGGACATGTACACATAAAAACTAGTCTTAGGCAGTATATGAAAAGTGACATTTAGTGTAAGAATTGAGGTCATCAGGGAGGCATCACAGAAGAGATGGGGCAAAAGCAGCTCTCGAAGAGTGAGAATTTAGAAAAAGAGAAAAGCATTCTAAATTAGGTAATGTGAGCAAAGATGAGAAGCTTGGAATAAGCAATCATTTATTAGAAAATAGTCCAGTGAATGAGAAAATTCGTGTAGAACCAATGGCAAAAAGACCTGATAAGTGGGAGAAAGCTACTAGACCTTTGATACCAGGCCAATAAGTTTCCACTTTATTTTGTAGTAATGGGAAAGGTGATAAAAGATAAATCTAGATGGCCCCGGAGGTTCAATCCCACACCCCTTTTATAAGGTTAGCAGCAAGGAGCCTCAGTATGTCTGAGTTGTTAGCTCCAAGGAAGAATCTCTGCCTGTGGGGCTCCTGAAGCTTCCCTTTTCTAGCCACTGCTACATGGTCACTGAGATGTCCCCTGCTCTGACCTACATACATATAGAGCATTAGAGAGGGGGAGGCCATTCTCTACTGGAAGGCCATTTGGCCAGGGTTTGTGGAGACCATCCATGCTCAGCCTAAGCTGTGGGATAAAAAAAATAGTGAAGGAGGGACTGCTTGCACTCTACTACTTCTTGTAAGTTTTCCTCAGTGACCCTATATCCCATCTAGACTCAATGAGAATGGCCTTACGTCCAAAGAGAGTTGAAAGAGGTTAAAAAACAACAACAAACAAACAAACAACAACAACAAAACACACATAACAAGTAGTTATCAGGTGAACCGAAGTAAATATCATAATAAAATAGTAGTACCTTGTTCTTAATAGCTAATCAATCTTTTCCTTTAGTCTTCAATCATAGTTACTTATCAGCTCACACCATTATTAGATCCTGTTAGCCTTTAAACTAGGAGCTATCTTCTTTTCATGAAAATGCCTTAAATGATTACTTCAGCTCTTACCCGTTTACCGAAATTCCTTTCCCAAAAGTCTTCAATAAGCTCTTCAAGCTAATTCAGTCATTACTCCTCACTGTCCCTTATCTTGCTACAGAGTTTGCTATTAGCAACTCCCACTTCAATAAACATTTATTGTATGTTTATCATATGCCAGAGATGAATAACACAGTTTTACCCTGATGGGAACACAAATGGTATGTTTGTTTTCAACTTTGAAAACTATTTTTTAAATATATCACACATACATATACATACACACACTAGAGACATGCATAAATCTTAAGTATACATTTCAATGAGTAGTCGAAATTGAACAGTCATGTGTAACCACCATTCAGGTAAAGATATTACCAGCACCCTAGAAGTATACCTCATGCCCCTTCCAATCATTGCCCTCCCTCGCTCCCTAAATATAAGTGATATTCTGACTTCAATGCTATAGATTCATTTTGCCTGTTTTTGAAGTCTATAAAAATGGAATCATGATGCGTGGCTTCTTTTACGTAAAATTATCTTTATGAGATTCATCTATAATTTGTAGCTCTATAGAAGACGTCAGCAAACGACAGCCCCCAAAGGTCAAAGTCTGTTTTTGTGAATACTTTTACTGGAACACTACCACACGCATTTGTCTACATATTGCATATGGCTATTCAACTGCTACAGCTACAGGCTGGAGCAGTTGCCACAGACAATAGTAGTATGACCAACAAAACCTATTTACCATGTAGCTCTCTTTACAGAAAATGTTTGCCCATTCCTGCTCTATGGTATTCTATTGCATAAGCGGTTCCCAACCTTTTTGGCACCAGGCACTGGTGCTCTTACGGGGCTGAAGCAGTGATGCTAGCGCTGTGGAGCGGCCACAAATACAGATGAAATTTCACTTGCTGGCCCGCTGCTCACCTCCTGCTATGTGGCCTGGCTCCTAACAGGCCACGGACCGGTACTGGTCCACGGCCTGCGGGTTTGGGGCCTCTGTGATTGAACCACAAATTTTAAAAATTTATTCTTGTTGATGAGCATTCAGTTCCTTTCCAGATTACAGCTATTACAAATAATGTTGCTATATGTTTTTTAAAAAGTTCTTTTGGTGAACAGAAACACACATTTTTATTATGTACTAGGAGTGGAATTGCTGAATCAGGTGGTATGTTTCAGCTTCAGTAGAAAATGCCAAATGGTTTTTCATGGTTGTACGGACTTACATTCCCATTACCTATAAAGTTCCTGTTGCTCTACATTGTCATCAGCACTTGATATTGTCAGTTTTTAAAATTTTGGCCATTCTGAAAAGGACCAAACTATGGATAAACACAACTTGGATGGACCTCAAGGGCATTTTTAAAATGATTTTAAATGATTAAAAAATTCTCATGCTATTATTCCATTAATATAACATTCTGAAAATGACAAAATTATAGAGATAGAGATTATTGGTTACCAAAGGTTAAAAATAAGGAAGGGGAGGCTGGTGGGTGTGAATCTAACAGCAGGAGGGAAGATCTTTGTGGTGATAAAACAGTCCCATTTCCTGACTGTGATGGTAGTTACATGAATCTACAGATGTGATAAAATGACATAGAACTATACATGTACATTTGTGATGGGAAATGTCAATTTCCTGGTTTTTAATGTCATGCGTTGTTTTAGTTAAGTTATAGCCTTTGGGTGACCCTGGACCTCTCTGTACTATTTTCCCAACTTCCTATGAATCTGTAATTATCTTAAAAATTCAAAAATTTAAGATATGCAGCCACTCTTGTAGGTATGCATATGTGTTATATCATTGTTTTTAATTTGGATCTCTCTGATTACTAATAATGCTGAAAATCTTTAATATATTTATTTGGAAAGTTTTTTTTATTTGTGAGGTGACTATTCTATTACTCACTTTTCTATTGAGTTATCTTTCTCTTATTGATCTTTAAGATCTTCTACTCTGTAACTGGCCTTTTCAACCTCTCATTGTATCTTTTGGTGAAAGGAAATTCTTTCTAATGTAGTACACTTTATCCATCAGTTTCTTTCTTCATTGTGTTATTTCCTGTTTAATAATCTTTCCCCAATCAAAGATCATGGAGATAGTACCTTATCTTCTAGAAGTTTTATTATTTAGCCTTTCATATTTAGAACTACAATACATCTAGAACTGAGTTTTTTTGTAAGGTATGAGGTAAGGATCAACGAATACTTGAAAAGAATGTGCATTCTCCAGATGCTGGATGGAGAACAAAATGTCCCTTTTTACCTTGAATAAAATATGAATGTCTATCACTGACATGGAAACATGTTTATAGTATATACAGAAAACTAATACACTTTAATAATATCTTTCAAAAGTATACATTTATCTGAAATTCATATTGGCAAGAATAGAAAAGGAAGTTGGAGCAGCATTGGTTTCCTCTCGGTTAAATTTCCTGAAAGAACCTGTGGTGTGTCAGCTTCCTCCCCTCCTATCCATGCCAATATGCAATACAGTCTGAATGGGAGGTACAACGGGGTGAACAGTTAGGAAAATATGATTTTTTAAAGATAAGTATGACCTTAGAAAAAGTAACAAACCAGTAATGAGAAAAATTAAAGACAGTTGAGACAGAGTATGTCCCTTTATGAATCATGATCTCAAAAATCACTTATTTTCTTGTCTTCAAGTGAAACTATATAACTACAAATATTTTTTCTCTTAATAACCACTAGTGAACATTCCTGTCTCTTTTGTTCCCTCTATTCTGTTCTTCAATACCTTAAAAGGTTGATCATTTTCTCTTTCAGCTCTTCCTTCTGAAATGAACTCTCTATACTCCACCATTTCTGTATCTCTTAAAATCCACTCTTCTGTATTTAGAGAGAGGATAAAGGACATTTTACATGAATAGATATACCATTAACCTAACATTTCCAAATCTGATCTCAATATCATTCCCTCCCAACACTTCTTTATTTATGTTCCTATTTCTATCACAATGATACTAGGAATTGTTCCTTTAAAACCTCTTCCAAACTTTGGCATTTCTTCATTCTCACAAATTTGTGTCACACCGGTACTAGGAATTGTTCCTTTAAAATGTCTTCCCAATTTTGGCACTTTTTCATCCTCACAAAAGTGTGGTCCATAATCCATTGTTAATAAATGTTTGTTGAAAGAAATAAATGCTAACCCTTTGGTTCAGTATTTCATTTTACCTTTGGGTTATTAGGAGTTAACTTCTGCCCTTCCCTACCCTGACCTAGGCTAATGCTTCTGTTATGTTAAATCTTATTAAACCATATTTTGGTCATACTATTTTTCTTTATAACAAAAGCAATTAATTACTCCATATTCTAAATGCCTAGATAGCTTTCAGGACACTTTACAAGCTGATCCCACCCCATCTACTCAACATCTTCTATTTCAGTAGAGTACGATAGTGGTGACACTAAACTTACAATAATTTGATTATACTTGTTCAGCAATAACAGTAACTCTTAAAAAATGTGTCAGCAATGCAACTGCCATTCTACTCAGAACATATGCACTGACAAAACTGAGCCCTAAAATGTTAACTCACATAAAGAAAAACCTAACAAACATATGTACATATTTTAATAATGGCCTGACCATTGAAAAATAGTGTTGAAACAAGTCTAGTTTCACCAAATCTTTAAGGACCTAATTTTATAATTAAGGGGTTTTATTTATTTATTTTTTTAAAGATGAAAACCATAGAGAAACACTGACTAAAAGCTGATTTTAAAAAATCAGACTCTAAGGAGAAAGACGATCATAAACAGGAACAGCCACTAAAGTTAGAATTTTCAAATATTTGCTCAAGTGCTTCAAGCAGTGAAACACTTGAAAATTTTATAAATGTGATCCTGCTACATCACTATATATGTGATAAATTTACATGTGCATGAAAGATGTGTGGCTATGCTTAAAACCATAAATGTATTTTACAGGTGGTTTAAGGGGAGTTTTAAGATATTTTGGCCATATTGAATTTTCAACTTAAAAGGGCTCTAGAATCAATTCGCAAATCATATTTAACTCTACAGTATTAGAGAATTCACATAAATAGGTCTTATTAGATTGATCAAAGCTGAGCAACTTTCTTTGCTCAAGAGACAATATAAAAAAATTACAAACTGTCTTATTTTTCATAAAGTATACCTTGATCAGGATATTAATAAGTACATCTGTGTTATACAATTCTATCAATAAAGGAATAAGCTAAAATTTATAAAATACATAAATTGCTTTATAATAGCTAATTGTAATACTAACTTTGAAGGAGTTATAATACTAACTTTAATACTAACTTTAATACTAACTTTGTAATACTAACTTTAATACTAACTTATAATACTAACTTTAATACTAACTTTGTAATACTAACTTTAGAAATTGATTGGTTCATTTATTAACTTATAAGTAGCTTTAATATTAAATTCTTGGTCAGTTGTCAATCCACTTTCTGTGAAACACAAGATTTTCATCAGCCACTATTCTTAATCACAAGTCTTTAACGTTTAAGAGATAACCCACTCACTCACAGCTACCTTCTATTCTTACTTCTCTTTTCTCTATTTTCCCCCTTCAAAAATCACACCAACTGGCTAACTTTCCTAGCTGGACCGTCTACTCCCTATTTTGATTTTATACATGTTTCCAAATATATCCCCTCAAAACAAGGCAAATGTCTCACATGCATCAAGGAGTAGAAATTTTAAGAGAAGTTATAATGGGGCAAATTTTTCCAAACATTGTCTTAGCAGTGGTAAAGGGAAAAACACTGTCATACAAACCTAAGCAAAAAAATCAGGCAGATTCCCAAGAAAAGGATGAGAAAGGAGTCAGCTGTTTAGGGCTGACTACAGCACATACTTTAAACCGTATATACAAAAGAGGTTCCTAGTCCCAGCTCAACAGCTAGGGGGAACATAAAAGATCTTGGCCTTCTAAACTCCGTAAAAGCGCAAAGTTTTTATTTTCCTCAAACTGTACACAAGTGCCTATCACTATGTTTGGCACTCTATAGGTATTCAAATATCGGTTGAATGAATGAATGAACAGGATAGAAACTGAAGTCAAAAAGAATGTGTTCCAATGGAAGTTATTTTTTTGTGTCATTTTTTTGGTCAGGAGTACTGAGCGGATCCTCGAGTGAATATTTTGTTATCTGTAACAGAGCATATTCATAATTTGGGGTCTAGTTCAAGCACAGCACTTCTCTAGGATACCTCCCTTGATTACGCCAAACTGAAACTCTCAAATCTCTTCTTTCAACCAGCTATTTTAAAATAATTTTGATATATTGTGAAATATCTTGTATAAAACATATGTGTCTAATCTGAAAATTAATACAGTGAACACCACTTGTTACCTCCATCCGGGTTACTAGAACAGTGCACATACCTTAGAAGCCCCTTGCTTGCCACTGTTCAGTCACACCCTACTCCTTCTCTCCAGAAATATCATTATATTGACTTTAGTGAGGATCATTTCCTAACTGTTCCATCATAAAATTAAAAAAGTCTGACAATATTAAACCTTCGTGGAGAATGGTGCAACAGGACCTCACATGCCACTGTTAGTGATAAATTAAATTGTATATGTGTTTAAATACACATGTAGAAATGGAACTGATTTCCTAGGATGCATAAATGGTCAAATTTATTTAACTGTTTTAAATAACTGTAAAAATTTAATCTGTGGAGTACAGTACTGCGAGTCCTTGGCTGAAGGCTAAGCTACATACATGGAGGACAAAACTTCCTGAGACATACCCAAAAGTGCTGAAGAAATAAACTAAAAGTCCAACAGTGTTGGGAGATAGTGAACATACAGACCCAGAAGAGAATACAAACCCCTTTTTAACCACTCATTAACACCCTGATATACTTTAAAAATTAGGCCATGCTATAGAATAAAGCCCTCACCCTATAGTAAGACCCACTTTAGATTCCCTAGCAGAGCCTAACACAAAACCTGACAGGATGCTGAAAGAGACAGAGTTTGAAAGTTAAGTTCTGTCAAGTTAGAGAGGCTTTCTACAGATCTGACCAAAGAGTAAAACCAAGCCCACACAATTCCAAATTGTACAGCCAATAAATAAAAAAGAAAGAAAAAGAAAGACATTCCTCAGAAGAAAATGACATAATCTATAATCTCTACAGTATAATAGGTACAATGTCTGGTAAAAAAAAAATAGATATTAGATGTGAAAAGAAGCAGAAAAATATAACTCGTAGTCAAAAAAAAGGCAGTCAATAGAAACTGTCTTCTAGATGTCTCAAATGACGCATTTTAACACAGGGACTTTAAAACAACTGTTATATGTTTATGTTTGATGAACCTAAAGAAAAATATGGCCTTAATAAATGAATAGATAGGGAATCTCAGCAGAAAAAAGTAATCTACAAATAATCCTGAAATTGTAGAACTAAAAAGAGTGGAGATTATAGACAAAAGTTAGTAAAATTGAAGATAGATCTATAGACATAATATAACCTATAAAACGGAGAAAAGAAAACAGAAAAAAACCTCAGGGGTCTGTGAAACTATCAAATGGTGCAACTAAATTCTAAAAATTAAAAAAATGAGTAAGAAATAACAGGAAGAAATAATAGCTGAAATTTTCCCAATTTTGAAGAAAAACATCAAACTATTGGTCCAGGAATTATAGCCAACTCTAAAATAAATAAATTAAAAGAAATTGAGACACATCATAGTTAAACTGCTGAAAATCAAGGGTATAGCAGAAAACTTGAAAGCAACCAGAGTGGAGATAAAGACTTATTACATACAAGGGAACAACAATACAAATAATGTTTGACTTCTCATTAGAAAAGTAAAGGCCAGAAGACGATAGAATATCATCTTTAAGATGCCAAAAGGAAAAAATGAAAATCCAGATTCTATATAGTGAAGATACCATTCAAAAATTAAAGTGAAATAAAGACATTAGGAGGAAAACCGAAGCTGAGATGACTTGCTGTCAGCAGACCTGCAGTACAAGAAATGCGAAACAATGCTCTACAGGATGAGAGGAAAATTATGTCAGACACTTACAGAACAGAAATAAAAAGGGTAAATATAAAAGACTGCTTTTTTCTTTTCACAATTTACTTAGAAGACAACTGTTAGTTTAAAGCAAAATAACATTTTCAGATAGCATTTATAATATATGTGAAAGGATATGATAACAGCAGAGGACAATAGCACAAAAGTAGTGGAATTATATTTTTGTAATTGCAAATTATGTATTTGTAAACCAAAAAGTATTAAATGCCAAGTGAGACATGAAAATTGATGCGTAGTACCATAATGGCTCTGCATAGATTTTGAAATGTTAAGGAGCATATTATTAGCTGTAGAGTAACCACTTAAAAAAATGTTTACATGAGCATAAATAAGAAGCCAAAGGAGGAAATAAAACAATATTATAAAATATTTGATTAGCTCAAAGAGGTCACAAGAGTAAAAACATTAAAACTTAATCAGACCTAATTATCCAATGCCTACAAGTAACCCTTTTGTTCCTTCTCGCACTTGCACAGTATTTTAGTTTTCTAACATCTTTACTCTATGAGGTAGAGAAGACGAGAATGATCCCCATCTGAGGTTCAGAGGTTAGTTTTTGGTCCAGAATTGCACTTAGTGGAACTTGCACATAAGTTGACTCCTGGTCAGGAACAGGCCCCAGCTTTGCCGGAGAGGTTCTCAGTTTGGTGTTCTTCTCCAATGAGAAGAGCAACAGCTCAAGTGGTGGCAATAAGGGAAAATTTAGGGTACTTTCCTCTTGCCAAGTCAGTATGATGCTAGTGTCTCTGACTGCCAGGTGATGATGTAGCATCTCCTGGTAAATCTGTATACCATTTCCAGCTATATACCAAAGACTTCACAAAAATAAAGCTCTTCTGACCATCTGCAACAATTACAGATAAAGGCCTGGCTGCATTTGTAAGGGGACTGCAGCAGGACACAGTGAAGTAGTCAAAAAAATCAGAGTGAATAACAGCAACAGGTCTCCCAAGGGTCCAGGCTCCACAAATTTCAGATCATCATCTGGGTCAAAGCAGGAAAGAGAACCCATCTGCAGTGTAGCTTCTCAACAATGTGCCTGCAGATGGTTTGGATGATCTAGCAACTGGAAATGTTTTCTAATACGACAAAAAAACAGTAAATCCAAGAACTCTGAGAATTGACACTTAGACCACAGGAGATAACTTCACATAATACTCCAAAAAGTACTGGACGAAGGGTGCATATGCACAATCGCAAATGCTGTGAACCTAAAGATGAGATTGACTGACCAATGTGATGATTCGGAAGCTTCCAATGTGAAGGTTTTCCCTGAAATGCTGAAAACAAAAGTACGAGCATATTTGGGTTTCCACACGAGCAACTTGGACATATCAGATGATAATGTGACTGAGGAACTGGTTGTTTTGTGTTGTGTATTTCAAAACTCTTAATTCTTCCTCCTAATACCTTACTCTGACTTTCTCAGATTACTTTTTTTCTCATGGGCAACATGAGGTCCCAAGTCAGCTGAGGAAATGGTTTCTCTCCCTTGTCCTGCAGATTCAAACTAAAATCTCTACTTAGGGAGAGACAGCAGGAGAGACAGCCTAGGCAATTCCTGAGCCTCACGAGCCCAGCAGCTAGCTCACAGTATGAGTAGCAGACTGGGGCCCACCACTCTGGGATGGAAGTCCTACCTTTATGTCTTTTGTTAATAAAGCCTTCAACGCTACAAGCTGACACCACCATCCCAAAGAGACCACTGCACAAGAAGACAAATACTTGGATGCAAAAAAACAAAAAACAAAAAACAAAAACCAAAGACAGGCTCAACTTTCCATGACTTTAGCCCAAAGAGCAACAACGCTGCAGCTGTGATAAGTCAACCAGCTTCGGCTTCCCTCTTCCCTCACACATCCCCGTTCAAGCTAGACTGTTTTTAGCATCATTATGCAATCGGCCGTAAAGAAGAATGAATTAAACATACGTGTGCAACGACTATTAGAAACTGTTCGTATTAGAATCCCTGTGTATCCTACTCCCGCCCTCAAAAAACTATCCCAAACCTAACTCATGTGATAATTAGTCCTGACTTGTCTTTACATTACCTTCTATGTATGTATATGCTTCTGAAAAAATACATGTTTGACTTGACCTGTTATTGAGCTTTATGGAATCAAACTTTGGTAACCTTAAGTTATTGCACTCAGCATTGTTTTCTAGATTCATTGATAAAGATGTGTATAGTTGTCCTTCATTTTCACTGCAATATAGCATCACTTTACTATACCACAACATACCAGTCAATGGCTGGTGGACATTTTGAAACCACAACATATCAGTCAATGGCTGATGGACATTTTGAAACCACAACATATCAGTCAATGGCTGATGGACATTTTGATTATTTCCAATTTGTAAATATAATGAACAAGCCTGCTATACTGTCATATATTATTCCTGATGAACACTTCTAAGTACTTCGAGGGCAGTACAGTTCAATAAGCATAATGAAACGCAAGTAACTGAAAAATTTCTAGTAGCTGCACTAAAAAAGGTAAAAAAATATTTTTACTTTAACCGAATACTTCAATATGCAATAATGATAAAAATCATTGAAATATTTTACATTCTTTTTTCTAAGTCTTAAAAATCCAATATTGTACATTAGAGCACATCTCATTTTAGACTAGCCACATTTTGAGGATTTGATAACCACACGTGGTTAACGGCTACCATATTTGAACAATGCAACTCAAGAGCATATTCCCGAGGTGGTGAGCACAAGGCATGGTTTCACAATTTTTGTTCTCACATGGATTAATGGAGTTCTCCTTCCAAACACTCCCATACACGTCTGTCTGATGTTTTAACTTTGCTAATGTGGGTTTCATGAAACACTTCATTGAAACTTTAATTTGTATCTCCTTGAATAAGGTTGAAACCTTTTCACGATTTCAATCACTTGGATTTCTGCTTTTGTGAAATGCTTGTTCATTGTTTTATCTATTTTTTTTACTGAATCTTGTATTGATTTGTACTTCTCTACACATTAGTTTTATAATACATATCAAACCAAGAATGGAACCACCTTTTTATCACCTTGTAGGCTACCTATGTACTCTTTTTGATATTTAATGAAAAACCTTTATGGCAAATATTTTGATCTTGTCCTTAAAGATTTTGCTTTTTATTTCCACTTAGGAAACCTTTTCCTACTCTAAGATCATGAAGATCTTTTTCCCATTTCCCATTTGCCCCAAGAAAACTCGCTGGCAGCACTTATAGCTGCAGTGTTTACCCCAAGTTAACTCATGGATTACAGTCCTAACCTTACCCCTAAAGTTTACCATACAACTCCCATGATTGTCAGAGAATTATATCAACACAGGACTGATGCAGTCGTGACAGCTTGTTTGAACAGAAAACAGATGCCAAATGATCTGAGAAAAAAGGAAGGATTGCAATGGGGATGACTGCAGCCAGATTCTGTGGTGAACCTATGGCACTGAAATGGTGTCACAAGGAGGAGGTGACAATGTTGTCAACATTCCACAATGATACTGTGATTAAAGGAGACAACAGAAATGGGAAGAAAACGAAGAAGTCGTGTTGTTGTGGACTATGACGAGAATATGGAGCAGTGGACTCAGCTGATCACATACTCCTCATCCGACTGAGCGCAAAAGGCGCAAACTTTGGTGTAAGAAATTCTTTCGTCACCCTCTAAACATTACAGTGCTGAACTCCTACATCCTGTTCCAGAAGGACAGTCCTGAGCACATGATCAGTCATGTAAACTTCAGACTGACATTGACTGAAAGAATGCTGGAAAAGCATCACAAGCCAGGGTAGCAATGTCTTCGAGGTCGTCCGTGCTCTAGTGATGCCACACCCTTTTTGCCTGTCTGGAAGTCATTTCCTCAAGAGCATACCACCAACATCAGGGAAGCAGAGTTCAACTGGTCACTGCAGGTTGCTGCTCACACAGCGACAAGAATGGCAAGATACAGAGAGAAACGCAATATTTTTGGGTGGAACGTGATGTTCCACTTTGTGTTGTTCCATGCTTTGAAATTTACCACAGGAAAAATATTATTAAATACTGATCGCCATATACATTCCTGTTACCTTAGGATTAGAGACAAGATCTGTTTAGAAAGAACTCCAACGTTGTTATTTCTTAATAGCTTTATGCTTTTGTCCTCCACTGGAATAGATTGGAATGACACTATAAAGCAGAAGTCTATAATTTCATTTTTTTCGCCACACAATTTTTCAAGTACCATATATTAAAATTCAGATCTCCTCTTTGATTGGTAACCACATCTGTCATTTACCAAGCATGCATCTATGCATACAACTGTCTATGGATTTATTCCATTTCTATGGTTTATCTTATAGCTTCCATCTACTAAAAAAAAGCTGCTATGCCTTTAGTTTCTTATCTTTTACATTTCCACATATATTTTAGAAATCAGCCTATTAAATTCCTAGAAAGAATCTGTTGAAATATGTATTGGTTTTAATTGACTTTTGAATCTCTTTGGAGAAAATTATCCTTAACCACAACAAAGCTTTCAAATATGACTTCTGGTATTCCTCCCCCTATTTATGTCTTCACGAACACCTCAGTTACTATAACACATTCCTTAAAAGTCTGCTGTACCCTTTTAAAGGTCTATTCTGTGGTAGGCAGAAGGGCCCCTCAAAGATGTTCAGATCCTAATCCCTGCAATTTGTGATTATGCAAAATACATGCCACAAAGGGATTTGCAGATTTAAGATTTCTAATAAGTGACCTTTAGATAGGGATCTTACCATAGATTATGTAGACAACTTTCTCCAACCACAGCAGAAGCAAATGTCAGAGAGATGCAAAGTAGGCTCTTCTACCAGTTGCTGATGATCTAAAGGCTATAATTTGACCAAGAGTGTAGGTGGCCTAAAAGAGTTGAGAGGCTACAGACAGCCAAAAAGGAAATGAGGGACCTCAACTCTACCCAAAGCTACAAAGATCTGAATTCTACAAACAATCTGAATGAATTTGTGATTTGCACATAAAAAACATACAAATAAGAGCCCAGGCAGGAGGGCCTGGATTAGAAACACCAGCTGAGTTTCTCTGGACTTCTGATCTACAAGATAATAAATTCATGTTGTTCGAAGCTGCCAGATCTGTAATTTCTTTTGGCAGCTATAGAAAATATAGATTTTTAAGAAAATGAAATCTTAAAAGTTAATATTCCAACTGCTGTTGTGTAGAAATTCTCTGGATTAAAAAAAAACAATTAACTAGAACACTCGTTAAGCACTTACCAGTTCTAATCACTCACCCATATTCCTTTCTAGCCCTTATCCTTTTGTTTGCCTTGCAGGTCGATAATACCCAACACATTTGATAGATTTGACAGTGAGCATTATCTTATTCTGATTAGAAGAGATTAGTTTCAACATTTCGCCACTCAGAAAGACCTGTTTGTTTTATACGGGGTTTTGCAGAAACCCTTTATGAAGCTATTCTTTTATTCTTGTTGCTAAAAAAGATCTCATTTATGCATGTTGACTTTATCGAATGCATTTTCTGTATTTATTAAAGCGATCACAATCTTTTCTTCAATCTATCTGTTCATGAGAATTGTATTTATTGACTGATTTTTTCTAATGTCGAATCAACTTGATTACTGAAATAAAAAAAAACAGTACTGATCTAGTGTGCTAAAAGATTGTTTCAGAATATTTATACCAAGATTTCCTGTAATGCTTCTCATTTATACTCTTGTGAATTCCTCATTCCCTTATCAATATTGTTATGCTCTTCTCATAAAATTAGTGAAGTAGTCCCTCTTTTTTTACCCACTCATTCAACAAATGAATCCTTACTATTAGCTCTATTGACTGAAAATAGTTGGGCATGGCTGGAATTATTTCAATTTTAGAAGAATTTGCTAATAAAGCCAGTTATCTTCAATTTTGAATATTTAAAAAAATGGTTGAGTAACTTACTTTCTTTTCCATATATAAAAATACATGTGTAATATATATTTTTCTAAAAAATTTTCCCATGGAAATGTTCAAATTATTGGGCTAAAATATCTTTTAAAATGTCTTCATGATCAGTAATTACATCCCATTTTCATTGCAGCTGTATTATGTATACTTTCTCTTTTTGTCCTGTTTTATTATTTTCAAAGCGTTAATAGCACTATAATTGAAATGAAAAAAAAAACATTGAATTGTACACTGTAAATGCAGGCAACTAGTTGTCTATTACATTTCATTAAAGATTAAAATATCTTTTAAAATGTCTTCATGATCAGTAATTACATCCCATTTTCATTGCAGCTGTATTATGTATACTTTCTCTTTTTGTCCTGTTTTATTATTTTCAAAGCGTTAATAGCACTATAATTGAAATGAAAAAAAAAACATTGAATTGTACACTGTAAATGCAGGCAACTAGTTGTCTATTATATTTCATTAAAGACGGAAAAAAAGAATTAAGAATTGGTAGAATGGATTCTCTATTAGATCTAGTTAATTATACTATTTATTATTTCCTGTCATATTTTATGGGTTTATTTTGCTAATTCTTTTTATAACTTCTTGAGACATTTCTAACTTGTAGTTCTTGAAAGCTACAGCAGGTTCTATTATTATTTACAGCCTGAATTCCCTATGTTATAGGACTATGCATATCCACACACTGTAAATTACCTTTCATGCCTTTTGAGGCTATACATCCCCAGCCAACAGGCACAGCCATGTGATTTGCTTTAGCCAATAGAATGTGAGCAAATGTACATAAACATCACCTTTGAATACAACTGTACACTTCAGTTCTGTCTTGTTTATTCCCCCTGCTATGTGAATGAATGAACCATTGCTGCATAGGGGCTGCTCCTTCAGCATGAATCGCAAAATGGGAAGAAACTTAGAGCAGGAACACACATACAGAGTGCTACAACAGCCAACTCACAACCACTGTCAAGCAACGTGAGAAATTTTTACTTTAAGCTTTTGATATTTGGGGGGAGAATTTTTAAACAGCAAAAGTAATATTGGGGATAGACCTTAAATTCAAGCATTTTTCCTAACAGATTTGCATTTATGCCTATCTCTTTTAAGTACACCTTTTCAATACAGTTATTAGATTTTCTAATTCCCATTAAGACTATGACTTCTACTTTAATGAGTTATTTAAAATATATGTCTCAAAACATACTAGGTTTTAGTATTCTGCTTTTTAACTTTTATTAAACACTAATTCTACTAATGTGTTTTATGTAATATCAGTGCTTTAAAATTTGCTTTATAAACCACTGTAGGTAAAAGTACTATAGATATGCTCAAAAAGAATATGCAATCTGTAGTTGTTAGGTACCAAGCTGTATCTCAAATTATTCTAATTTTTTATTGTTTACTTAGGGGGTAAATGAAGTCACCAATTACAATTAGATTTGTTCTATCAATTTTTGTTTCATATATTTGAACATTTGATATTAAGTACATCAAATTTTAAGGTATACTTTTTGATGGAGTTCTTTACTCAATTACAAAAGGACAATTTTTAACACTAGGAACGCTTTTTTGTGTTTAAGTCACTTTGTAAGTCTCTCTGATATTAATATACACACAACAACTTTTTTTGGTTACTTTATTTGGTAAATAGCTCAGTCTTCTTGTATAATTTTTACTTCTAATTGGGAAAAAAAATTGCATAACAAAATTCACCATCTTAACCATCTTTAAGTGTACAGTTCTATAACGCTGAATATATTTATTGTGTAATAGATATCCAAAAATTTTTTATTCAGAAAAACAAACTCTATACCCATTAAACAGCAGCCATTTCCTCTTCCCACCATCAACCACCACTCTACTTTGTGTCTATGAACTTGACTACTTTAGTACCTCATATAGGTGGAATCATACCATATGTTACTTCCTTATTTCATTTAGCATGTCCTCAAAGACCACCGATGTTGTGGCATGTGACAGATTTTCTTCCTAAGGTTGAATAATATCTCATTGTATGTATACAACATGTTTTGTTTATCCATTCATCTGATGAACATCTGGGCTGTTTCCACTTTTCTGGCTATCATGAATACTGCTGCTATAAACACTGGTGTGTAAATATCTCTTTAGTTTTTTGAGAAACGCTCATTGTTTTCCATAGCAGCTATATCATTTTCTGTTGCTACCAACACTATGTTCAACAGTACCAATTTCTCCACATCCTCTCCAACAACTGTTATTTTCTGGATTTTGCTTTTTATTTTGAAAGTAGTCTTCCTAATGAGATACAATATATTTCATTGTAATTTCGATTTACATTTGGAACTCGAGCATCTGTGATTTGGGGAATCTGCGGGTCCTGGAACCAATCCCCTGCAGACAGTGAGGGACAACTAGAGTTAACTCATACGCAGATTTTCAATTGCACATAGTTATAAAACTGGTATCTTATTGTGATTTTGATTTTTCATTGAGTTATTTATCTTTTTTATTATTAAATAAGAGTGCTTTATATATTATAAATACCAGTCTCATTAAATATATAATTTGCAAATATTTCTCCTAACCTGTTGCCTTAAATATATTACTTTTAACGTATTTACAGCCAAATTCAGCTCCCATATTATCCTATACACCGTCCCCCCACAGCTTCCCCAATCTCAACATCTTGGATCAAGTTTTACTTTTCTTACAATCAGTGAGCCTACACTGACACATCATAATCACCCAAAGTCCACAGTATACATTAGGGTTCACTCTTGGTGTTGTACATTCTATAGGTTTGGACAAATGTCCAATGACATGTATCCATTATTATAGTATCATACAGAGTATTTTCACTGCTCTAAAAATTACCCAAAGTCTGTAGTTTACATAGGTTTCACTCTTGGTGTTGTACATCCCATGGGTTTGGATATGTGAATAATGATGTGTATCCACCATGATACTATCATACAAAATAGTTTCACTACAGAAAAGTCCTCTGTTCTATCTATTCATCTCCTCCCACTCCCCAACCCCTAGCAGTCACTGATCATTTTACTGCATCCATAGTTTTCCATTTCCAGAGTGTCGAATAGTTGATATCATAGTATGTAGCCTTTTCAGATTGGATTCTTTCACTTTGTAACATGCACTTAAGGTTCTTCCATGTCTTTTTAGCACTGCATAACATTCCATTTTCTGCATGAACCAGTTTATCCATTCACCTACTGAAGGATATCTTGGTTGCTTCCAATTTTGGCAGTTATGAATAAAACCACCATAAACATCCATATGCGGGTTTTTGTGTGGACATAAGTTTCAGTTCCTCTGAGTAAGTAGTAAGGAGGGCGATGACTGCATCGTATGGTAAGAGTGTCTAGTTTAGTAAGAAGCTGCCCAAGTATCTTCCAAGGTGGCTGTACCATTTTATATTCCCACCACCAGTGAATGAGAGTTCCTGTTGCTCCACATCCTCTCCAGCGTTTGCTGTTGTCAGTGTGCTGGACTTTGGCCATTCTCATCGGAATGTTGTGGTCATCTTGTTTAAATTTACATTTCCCTGATAACATGATGTGGAACATCTTTTTATTTGCTTATTTGCCATCTGTATATCTTCTTTATGATATTGTTTAGATTTCTGATCATTTTTTTTTAAATTGGGATGTTTGTTTTCTTATTGTTGAGTTTTAATAGTTCTTTATTTATTTTGGATTACAGTCCTTTATCAGATGTGTCTTTTGTAAATATTTCACCTCTTTCGGTGGCTTGTATTCTCATTTTCTTGACAGTATCGTTCGCGGAGCAAACTTTTTTTTTTTTTTTCCATTTTAATGAAGTCTAGCTTATCAGTTATTTCTTTCACAGATCATGTCTTTGGTGTTGAATCTCTCAACATTTTACCAAATGGTTTTAAGCAGTCACTGATGAATGCTCCCTAAATCCTCAATTTTATTAGAGTTTAAATATACAACAGGTCCTTGAATAATGTCATTTTATTCGACGTTGTTGAATACATTTGCCTACTGTATATCTTCTTTGACGAGGTGTCTGTTAAGGTTTTGGCCCATTTTTTAATCTAGTTGTTTTGATATTATTGAGTTTTTAGAGTTCTTATTATATTTATAATAATAGTCTTATCAGATATGTCTTTCTGCCCTTCTGTGACTTATCTTCTCATTTTGATAGTGGCATTTGCAGATAAGTTTTTATTTTAATGAACTCTAACATCGTTTTTTTTCAGTCATGGATCTTGATTTTGGTGTCTTATCTAAAAAGTCATCACCCGAACCAGGATCACCTAGGTTTTTTCCTATATTATCTTTTAGGAGTTTAATAGCTTTGTGTTTTGCATCTAGTTTTGTAATCCATTTTTGGATGATTTTTGTAAAAAAATGTAAGGTCTACATCTGGATTTGTATTTTTGCATGTAAATGTCCAGTTGTTCCATCACCATTTGTTGAAAAAACTATATTTTCTCCATTGTATTATCTTTGCTCCTTTGTCACAGATCAATTTACTATATATTCGAAGGTCTATTTCTAGGCCCTCTATTTTGTTCCATTGACCTATTTGTCTATTCTTCTACCAGTACACTCTGTCTTGATCACTGCAGCTTTACAGTAACTTTGAAATTGGATAGGATCAGTTCTCTGTTCTTCTCCTTCAATACTGTATTGGCTATTCTAGGTCTTTTGCCTCATCATATAAATTTTAGAATCGGTTGGTTGATATCCACAAAATAAATCCTGGAATCTTAATTGGAATTGCACTGAATCTGTAGATCAAGTTGGGAAGAACTGACAATGAGACTTTCTAAATGGAATAGCTGTCATTTAGTTCTTCCGATTTTTTCCATCAGTTATAGTATTCATCACATAGATCTTGAACATATTTTCTTAAATGTATACCTCAGTGCCTCACTTTTTGGGGTGGTAATATAAATGGTATTGTTTTTACTGTCCTTTCACTTTCTCTGTGGTGTCTTCTGCAGTACAAAATTTTAAAGTTTTGATTACATTCTATTTTTTTTTCTTTTGTTGCTAGTGCTGTTGTAACCACTGCCAAATGCATATTCATTAAGATTTTCTTTCATGTTATCCTGCAAAAGTTCTATAGATTTTGCTCTATATTTAAGTGTTTAACTCAATTTTTGTACATGGTAAGTCCGGGTGGCATCTAACTTATCCTTTTACATGTGGATATTTACTTGTCCCAAGACTACTGTTTCCCTATTGAATGATTTGGGCACTTTTCCCAAGAGTCAGCTGACCACAGATACATGGGTTTACTTCTAGACTTTCAATTATTTTCCACTGATCTGTATGTCTATCTTTATACCAGTGCTGGCATAAGTAAAGACTATGTATAAATCCTTCAACTATTTTTCTTTTTCAAGAGACTTTTAGCTATTCTGGGTCCCTTCCTTAATTTCCATAAACTACAGATCAGCTTTCCAATTTCTGCAAAGATGCCAGTTAGGATATTGATTTTGGTTTGATACTACTTTATGGTATGCACTTTCCCAATCTTTTCCTTTCAATGTTTTTGCTTATTTTTTTTGTTTATTTTGATGTCACATATAAGTAACACTGCTTGCACTTACTTACATACACTTTGACAATATGTATTCACTTTTGCTACTTAAATATTTGAGTTTAAACCTACCACCTCATTTTTGCGCTGGAGGCCCCCTTTCCCGTTTTCTCTTGTCTTATTCTCTCTTCCCTTTTTTCCTAATTAGGTTGTTCCCACTAGTTTTATTTTTAAATGGGTATCTTTCAAATTGCAACATGAAAACTTAAAAAAAACTAATCTTTCAAGACTAAAAAGTACCTTTTAATACTATTCACTTATAGCTCTCAAACTGTTAATGTTATATTAAATCTGTAAGCCACAGTTATTGTTTTATACAGTTAATATTTATTTAGATTTATTCAAGTATTTATCACTTGCTTTTGCTTGGCAGTTCTTTCTATATCTCTGGCATCTGGAATTACTTTTATACTAGCTTAGGAATTACGTTTGACGAAGCTTATATTTCACCCTCTTACTTGAAAGATATTTTTGCAAGGCATGCAATTATAAGTTGGTAGTTATTTTCCCTTGGTATAATAACACTATCATTCCATTGTTGCATTCAACTGTTACTGGTGGGAAGTCGGCATTTAGCTGTCCAGCCATTCCTCTGTCCTTGAAAGTAACTGGCCTTTTACCGTGGCTGCTCTACTCTGATACCTCTCCTCAGTACGGAAAAGGTCCTAGCTATTACCTCTTAAAATAGTGAGTGTGCCCCATTTTCCTTCTCCTTTTCTTCTGAAACTCCAATTAAATGTCTATCTTAGATCATGTTTATCACTCTATATATTTCTCATTTCTTTCTTGCTTTTTACCTTTTTCAGAAACAAAAAAGCTTTATATAATAAAATCTACTAGATGTTAAATTATACAAGCTACTCATTTTCCTTATAAAACAATTTGAGTAAATTCTTTGAGGTCTACTATAAAGGTGGAATGTCTTCACAAAAGAACTACATTTGCTTCTGCTAAGTTTCTGGAAAATTAACAGGCAACGATCACTTTCAATTTATGACTAGTGGTTACTTTAGTCACCCAGATAGTGTGAATTTTGGTTGCGTGATTATAACTTCTAAGCCAATTTTTTCCCCTCCTTATTCTACAAAGCACAACTGGGGAAATAATCTTTGTAGTCCTCTAGAGGAATAGATGAGAAAGCAAGTTAAGTTTTCTTTCATGGAGAGTATATTTCTTTTGAGTACCAGTTTAATGGAAAAAGGACTTCTTGTGGAATACCTAACTGTGGCTGGCCCCTATGTTTATGTCTTTTACCCCTATAATTTAGGTGGCTTTTGCAAAGGTGAACTCCTCAAACTCCCCAAGTTCCAAAATGGTCTCCAGGGCAAAACTGGTTTTAATACTCCACTTCTCTATGGTTTTATTCTGATAATAACTTACCTCGTAGATCTCCAAGGATTTTAAGTAGACATTTTCTCATCTATTAACAGGTCATTTTAATTATCTTCAGCAGTAAGGACATGCCAAAAACAGAGTGACTATACTCAATCTTGGTGCAGGTCAACATAGCTTCTGGATCCAGCAAAACTCGTTTTGCAAAGTCAGAAATGATCACCAAACTATCCTATCAATTTGGCATTCTTTTCATTTATATCTAAGTCTGTCAAGTTTCTCACACAATTGACTATTCTGTCCTCTTGAAACCAGTTCTTGGCTTCTACACACCACTTTCCTATACAACTCTTAAACGATCGTTCCTCAGGGCTCAGATCTAGATCTTCTCATTTCTGTATTTCCTGTCACCTTACATTACCGATATCCATCTCTTGGACGACTTTAATAGCTTCTCAACTGGATTTTTCCGTCACTCTTGTCCCATCTAATCCATCCACCACCAAACTAATCTGAGTGATCTTTTAAAAATAAAAATTAGATCATGCCCTGTTGCCTGTGTAAAAGACTTCAATGTGCTGTATTTGAACTTTAGATAAATGCCAAACGATTTAACATGGCCCACAAAACATTATATGATCAGACTCCTACCTACATATCCATAACTGTCCTCTTATATAATGTTGTATGAACAAGCTTTTTCCATTTCCTCAAACATACCAAATTCTCTACCATCAGTTCTTTGACACCTGCTTTTCCCTCTTCCTCAAATATGGTTTACCAGCTCTTCGCATGTTTCATTCTTACTCATATTTCCGATCTCACCGTAATTGTGACTTTCTCACAGGTAACCCAATCCAGTATCATAATTTGTAATTAAGTTCTTGCTGTGAGTTTATTTTAATGTCTGCTTTCTCAATTATTTGTTAAGAATCAGGCATGTAGAGACCCTACCATCTTCCCATTCCATGCCCAGGATCTAGCACAGTGTCTGGCACATAGTAGGAATTCAATAAACATTAGATGGTTGGCTTCTTTTCCTTTAAGCAGACCCACAGGAAAAGTAAAATTCTCATTAGATATTACATGTTAAGGACAGAATTAGAAATAAGAGGAATTAAGTTAGATAAGAATGTATGTAGGGATCAGTCTAAAAGAAGACATACTTATGAACAGACCTAAAATGCTGAGAGCCATATAGCCAAGATTATTTTCCCCTAATATTATCATGGGTAAAGCAGATGCTAGTTTTTAATTAACTCAATACATGGCCTTTAATTACTGTTGTGTTCACTTTAGAGCAAACAAATAATTGCCTACAAATAGCATATTTCTCAAGGAAGCCTGAAAGTCCATTATTTAGAACTCTGAAAACATTTTCCCACAGTACCAATATAATTCACAGTGGTTATTTTGTCCAAGTTAATTGGTTAGTTCATAATGTTTAATCCATAATTCATTTGTCCATTTTAACAAATATGAACTGAGCACTACTTTGTGCCAGGAACTGTTCTAGCACTGGAGATACAGTAGTGTGCAAATAAGACAAAAATTCCAATCCTCATAGATCTTATATGCGATTAAAACAGAAAACAAATGCAATATACAGAATGGCAGATGGTAAAGAATAAAGGAAGGTAGAGGGATAGGGAATGGAGGGAGGGCTATTTCAACGTATAACCTATTATTACTTGAATTTATTTCTACCTTTTTCTGTTCCAAAAAAGAAGTTAGATATTACTTACAGAACTTAAGAATCACAAAGTAATAATGCTCATACAAGGAAAGATTTTCAACGAAGAAACTTTATAAAAATACTTTGTTTCCCACAGCAGCAGGACAGAGAACTACTCAGGCTCTCACTCACTGACAAGCTACCATACCCTGAGGCAGAGTCTCCAAAAAACCAGTGGCTAGAGAAGAGGATGAAAGCAGTGATGGAAATTCCAGGAAAAAAAAAAAAAAAATGAAGAGCCAAAAAGGAAAGTATAATTCTTGTCGAGGATATGAATCTCAATGTGCACCTACTCCCATCTATTCAACTACTAAGTGGCCAGCTTTTCTTCCTACAAGTGTATATTTCTAACTAAGATCTCTTTCCTATTCGGCATATTATAGTTATACAACTTTTCCCTCCTTATTCTAGTCTTGAAACAAGTATTTAACTTTTGGGGGTTTTCTGATGAATTTAATGGCAGAAAAAGATCTCTTTTAATCCTTACCTATATCATAAAAATTCCTATCACAAGAATGCAGATGGCCAGCGAACTACCCTGGCACTCTCATATTTTACTTTAATAACTAGAATAAAGTACCAGGGTGTACAGCAGAATGCAAAAAGATAAAAAATTGGAACATGGCTTCAAACAGAATCCCCAGCGCAATAGCAATGATTGGACCAGGTGATACAATCAGCCAGTTAAATCTTTTATACTCGTCCACAACCAGTTCCACTACCACAGAACACGCATCATAGACTAAGGTTAGAAGGGTGGAAGCGGGCAACAAAAGTAACCCTGCTCTGAAGCCCTGCTCACATAGCTGGGGTGATTATAGCCAAATAAGGAATGAGCATATACACTAAGCCTGTCCATAACTTCAGTTTTTATTCCTTTTTATGAGAAAAGGCCTTATTATTTTCACCTGAAAAAAAGCAAGGGTTTTAGTCAGTGAGTGATAATATTGTTTTAGAAATTTAAGTATTTAATTTCACTGTCATTTTAATAAAGTAAATATCTCAGTTTGTGACTATCAGATATATTTCTGGGAAAAAATTAAAATCAATATAATTTATTTATATTCAAACTTTCATAAAATAAAGCCTCAAGTTTAGGGAAATATAAAAAACATATAATCAAAACATAGTAGCAGCAGAAAGATGCTGGCCAGAAACAATTACCTTTATGGCTGTGTGTACGTTTTCATCTTCCATCCATAGATCCTGTTCATAATAATATAAGCCATCATTAATAACTTTAGCAAGTTCAGATGTAATTTTTGCCCGAGACACGTGGCTGCCTGTTCGATCTCCTCCAGGATGTTTTCTCATGTAAGGTGGTGTCTGAGTCACTATCAAAATCTTGTTTAAATCCTGGTCATCAATTTCATAATCTGAATCATTATCAGACCAATCAGTAAATGTGTTTTTTTGTCCTATTTTTTCCATCTCTTCATCAAATAAAAAATCAAGTTCTTCTTGTTCTTGTTCATCTGGAAGATTTAGTTGATTTGATGCCTCTTCAGGTAGAGATGCTGATTCCTAATGAAAGAAACTGGTATTTTATTTATAGCAACTTTTCTATCACTTTTAAGATAAATGTCACATAATGATGTTACAAGTAATATCAAACTTGTATGCTCAATGACTAGTTTAACAGACAAATAGTAAAAGAAAATCAAGCCAGCATTATCCTGATCCAATAAATGTAATCAATAAACACTAAATTTAACATTAAAGAAAAAAATAGTTGAATAAAGGACGGATTATATTAAAGACTCCTTTAGAGTTTAAATGGTCCTTACACTATCAATTTTAAGATGAACAATTATTTTAAAATAAATGTTTAAATGTAGAGATTTTAAATATGAAGGAAAAAATATAACTCTTGAAATACATGAAATATGGTACAAATTTTTGTCAGTTTGAGTCCAGGACACCATCCTCCCTTGTTATCCAGGTTTGCCACAACATAAAAATTTATCAGGATCTTTAGAAAGTCTTGTTTAAGAAAACCACTTTAGGCTTTTGAAAATGACTCCAAGAGCAGGGGGAACTCTTGTAACATTTAAGTCTGCTATTTTAATTACCACTGCTAATTAAAAGTTATCTTTGATCAGGGTTTCTCAAACTTAGCACTACTGACTTCGCGGGCTTGATAATTCTTTGGGGTGTGTGTGTGGAGGTGGAGGGGTCCTATGCACTGTACAGATGCTTATCAAACTTAGCACTATTGACTTGCGGGCTTGATAATTTTTTGGTGTATGTGTGTGTGTGTGTAGGGGGGGGTGCGGGGGAGGTGTCCTGTGCACTGTTCATATGCTTAGCAGCTTTCCTGGCTTCTGCTCACAGGATGCAGTACTACTCTCCAAGTTGTAACAACCAAAAATGTCTTGAGACATTGCCCAATGCCCTCTGGTTTGGCAAAATATCACCATCCCACGTACCCTCCGTGGAGAATCACACTTAAATCCTGCATGCTTCCTTTCTTCATGTTCTGATTTTAGGGATAAAGAGCTCCATTCATAATAATCTTCAATATGATAAGCTTCTTCATCCTTTTCGCATGTAGGCCCATTTATTTTTAGTGACCTTTTTCTTATAGAGCTTACTTTCAATTTCTGAATCATTTGAGTAGCACTATTTACAAGTTTACTTTTGGTAAACTTTTTACATTAAGATAACTATACATTCACATACAGTTATAAGAAATGAGAGATCTCCTGTATTTTTTTTACTCAGTTGTCCCCCATATTAACATCTTGCAAAACTATAGTACAGTATCACAAATGAGACACTGATATAACCCAATGATCTTACTCATACTCAGTTTTCCCTAGTTTTATTTGTATTCATTTGTGTGTGTGGTTTAGATCAAAGAGTTTTTATCACATTGCAAAGTTTGTGTATCCAACCACCAAAAATACAGCAGTTCTACCACAAGGATCCCTATTTTTTCCTAACCACTCTCATCTCACTCCCTCATTTGCCTCCTTTCCTACTGTACATTATACCACCAAAACATATGTAACCCTAATCGGTACCTTTTACAAATAGTCATTTGTATGAGAACTTTACAAATAATTAACAAGGTTACAAATAATACAATAGGGTTATAAATCCAAAATTGAGATTGTCAGTTTTAAAAAAATCTGATTCAAAATTAAATTAGTCACAAGTAAAAAGGCCAAGTCAAAATATCTTTAAATAACATCCAGAAATAAATTATAAAAATTGATACCATATAACTCATTTTCAGCTGAGTAAAAGTGTTTACTGAAGGTCAATAGTTCCAATTTTTAAAAACTTCTCCAAATGTTATATATGTACCCGACAGAATTTACACTAACTTTATACTCCACCTACAACGTATCACACTTTTCTTTTGGTTTATATCAACTTACCTTCAATTTCACTGGGGATGGACGATGTCTCTTTTTTACTTCTATCCAAGGTTCTGAGTCGAAGTCAGGCAAACTGGTAGACAAACCTCTAGACATTGCTTGAAGAATACTTGTTTCAGTAATTTTCTTTGGGTTCAGTGGACTTCCAATTCTTGGAGAATTTGGGGCGGACTCTAAAATTTTAAGTTAGTTCTATAGTTAAAATAATGCTTTTATTACTGATAAAACTTTTTTCCCTTGGTCTTTTTTTCTTCACAAAAACATGATAAATCAACCTCATAACCTTTCCAATGATTTTCAAACCTGAAGAACATGTAGGATGTATTCAAATGAAACCAAAGAATAATAAATAAATGCAATGTCACCAACCCTTACACAGACCATTCAAACTTCTCAAGAATATCAATGTGAGTCACTAAGTATGACAATACATCTATGCAGGAGTCAATTCTCCACGAAATCTTAGGTTAATATCTATTACAAGGAAACTATGGACTCTCAAACGCAATTAAGCTGTAGTTATACTAAATGTCTGTTTTATTCAAGACAAAAACCAGTCCTTCATTTCTCTGCTAGGATTTACACTAAGGCAGCCATTACTCATATTTTTCACATTTCCTTTGTTTAACAAGGTTTACCTAAATGCAATGTGCCCACTTAGCTCTTAGTGAACAAAGGGCAGAATGTCATATCATTAAAGTGCACTGTCCTTTCTCAATAATATTTAAAACATTTCAAAACTTTGTTGGAATTATAAACGGCTATCTCCGTGCTATTTTTTAACCAAAGTAATTATAGATTCTGTAAGTAAAATTCAAAATGATTCCTTTATGAATTTCTTTTCCAAAAGTCAAAGAGTATTTAAACTTGCGTTGGACAAAGTGTTTTAAAAACAAATTTATACTGTGCAATTCTTAACATCATTTACTCCTCAAAGCCAATTCTTTAGACATTTTGCAAAGTTGAATACTACACAGAGAAAGCTAAAATAAATGAACACCAACAATCCTTTTATTTACTCAATGAAAAGCAAGGACACATTCCAGGAGTTTGGGTTTGAGAAGAATACTCCAAGATTTTACTTTTACTTATTATATGCTAGAATCAAAGGCATTATTTTCTCCACGGATCCATACTTAGATCCAGGATACAACCACCAGATTACTGTATTAAAGAGCATATTGTTTCATAATAGAAAAAGCTCTGAATTATGCTGTCCAATACAGTAGCCACCAGCTATATGGAGCTAATGGGTTCTCAAAATGTAGTTAGTCCTAAAATAGGCTCAGAATATATGTAAAATCTGTACTATATTTCAATGATATGGTTAAAAAAAGTAAAACATCCATAATTTTATACTGTTATAGTAATATTTACATGTTAAAGTGTTCAAAACATTATTAGGATTACAAGTATAGAAAACATTATGTTGAACCTTGTCACTCTACAACTTAATGGTGTATGTATCCATTACTTGATCCACAAAAGTAGTATGAGTAAATGCTAGGTTTGGAATGTCAGCGTTACTGAAGTTAGAGAGAACCCTATTCTTAACACTATGAATCATGTATGTTCACACAGTGAATAAAGCTTTCTCAGAACCATCACCCTAGAAACTGAGATTTAACTAAGTTACCATTATGCTTAGTGCATGTATAAATAAGAACAGCACCTGGCAGATGCCAGGGCAATCAGTAGCTACTATTTTTAACATAGAAATTTAATCTTTAAACATCTACTTAAGTTTATCATATAATCATCTCTGAATGCTACTGAAGCTCAAATGTTTCTACCATGAAGTCAAGTGTTTCACTATATTCACAACGCACGTGCTTATAAATTAAATTACAGTAAAATACCAAATTTGGGTATGACAAGAGAATTTAAAAGTCAAATTCTTAAAAGATGTTCACTTCATAATTAAGCTATGTGCGTGTGTGTTGTGTGATTTTCTGTGCTTTGTTATACAATGAAATGACTTTAAACTATATATACGTAAGTAAATTTTAAGGGTAATAGTAAATCCCTACTCTTCCAAGACCAAATGAGTTTGAATATGACTTGGATTACTCGACATTAAACTTAGACAAAAAATTAGACACATATGTGGGCACTTATGGCTTCTCGTCTGTAAGAACCCGTAGAAAATATTTTTGCTGTTTCATTAATTGAAAATTGTCAACATGACTCCCCAAAGATGAACCATCATATATATGCATGACATCCTCCTGGTACGACTTTTTATCCACCCTAAATCACAGCTTTAGGTTATTATTATAGATTGCTTTAAAAGGATTATATATTTCATGTGTGGCACATCCAAGGATACTTTGCAGATTGATTTTTCAAAGTAAATCCCACAGCTTATTTAATAATCATTAGGAATCCTCCCGTACATTTTTTAAAGCCAAAAATAAACAAACACAAGATCGTCAGAAATCTGACCTCTCAATTTTTGTGAATGAAATCCTTTTACTATTGCTAGTGCAATACTATGTACATAGAACTACAAAACCTAAATCTCAAAACACCTTATCATTCCTATAATCAACCTTCTCTGGTGTATTACAGTTCTCCGTTCAACACAAAGGTCAATTCATGCTAGACAATTCGAGCTCCAGAAGGAAAAATAGAAATTTTAATTTCTTTGATGAAAAGAACCAAAATGTTTAAATATTTTATCACACAAATCCCTCAGAAAGTATACACAAAGTTATTTTTGAAATTTAAAGCCTTTTCATCTGAGTAAAAAGGATATAGATTAAAAAGTGTCACCACCTTTCTCTACACATAGGCACAGGAAAAAATCTGCATTTCCTATTCCTCATTTCGATTTGAAATTTTTGGTGACACATTACTCTCCACTGAATTTAGAAAACTAAGGCTTTCTTATTAGAGGGGAATTATTAAGATCAGAAATTTGTGAATTCATAGGAAAAGGTGGAGTTTACATAAGTATTCCTATGATGTGATGTGTATCAGCATAACTCTAAGAAAATTCCACCGTTCAATATGTTTTTCATTATTCATCTAGTTTCTGATGTATAATTTAAAGAACCTAAAATTTTTAGCACTTAGATATATGTTGACTTATTTCAGGTAATATGTATGTGCATGTAAATGACTGTACATAAAAAAAAACACAAAAATTTACAAGACATTATTTTTTTTCCTGTAATTTTATTAATGCATAAATGGCTAATGGACAGGCATCACCAACTTGACTGACCTATCTTAGCTATTTTGTGGAAGAAATATTTTCTATTTTATCTAACTCACCTAATACCTGTTGGAGGTTAAAAATGTCATCTTGGACCCCAAGTTTATACAATAAATTAATCTAACTTATACAATCAGACATCAGATCTTTTAAAAAAAAAAAACTAAAAATATCACTTTTCTTCAAATTTTAAGACACCTGTCCAAGTTGCTTTCTAGGTTTAGAGGCACAGAGAGCTGACAAAGAAACACCAAATAAAAATATCTGAGACTGTCCATTAGTGCTTTATTGGCAGGTGTCTCATACTAGTGTATCAAAAATACATTTTAAAGAGTAAAGAAAAAAATACTCTTGTTCATTTCTTAAATTTTTTATCCCGTAGTGTCCACATTAATAAATCTTATACCCCATGTGAATTATTATGACAACATGTTAAGTTATACAACGTATACTACACTGAAAGGCAAATCAAATAGCAAAGGACCTAATGATCTGGGAAATGCCAGTCGAGCCTCTCTATTTCTGCTTTATTGGTATGGACACAAATACATAAGTCTGGAAGGAAAAGACAGAATCTTGTAATATTTCCAGAATGATAATTAACTTTCCCACCGTGAAAAAAAGAAGCACATGCAGCCCAGGCTAATTACACACAAACGGGCAGCTCATATAAAAACAACAGCAGTCCTCTGGTCTCTCATCGTCATCACAAAGGTGTTTATCTCCACTGCAGTGTTGGCCCAACCTCCTCCACGAGGAGCTGGGAGTAGACATTCTTGCACAGAAGTCAGTCTGGTTGCTTTCATTTCTGCAGCATGATTTGTTCCAATATTTATAATATTTCAGTGAGTCACCTATTCCTCTGCATATTCCGATCAAATGACATCCAAGAGCATCAGTAGATCATCACCTTGACTGAAAAAAGTTTAAGCACACATATTTTTTCCCAAGAGGGAATGTCTTAAAAATGATCCAGGAAAAAAATCTTAACATTAAAGCACTTTTTGGAAATTTTAAATACCACCAATTCTTAAATCTGTAATTATAACTCCATAAGAGAATCCCAATTAAGCATTAGGTCACCTCATCTTTTCAAGACAAGGTTGAAGCACATTAAAAGTCTACCCCACTCTTAAGTATAAAATGCTTAGACTACTGCAATCCTACTAGACTGTTCCAAGGCTACAGGGGGAAAACTGGCACAATATATCTATAAGATATCATTTAGTAAAATTAAGAGAAAATAAAGTAGAAACTCCACACATAACGAAGTACACAAATAATTTAAGAACAAATAGAGCAGAGCTTCATTCATAATTCTTAAATCCCTATTTCATTTATAGCACTGTGAGGGAGGCAATATGAATAGAATTTTGAACATCAAAAGTTAGCTTTAAATTTCCTATTAAATCTAAATAAAATGTAAAAACATAGGTAAATTGTACCAAATAGCCCATTGTTATGTTGTTTGCTCTAGAAGAAAAGCTGTTACCTGTATGTGAATAAAAAGCTTGGCCTGGTACGAACTCTGGGCAATCAATCAGTTGAGAGAAGTCTGTTTGTGGCACCCTACGCGGAGGGCCTGGAATTGGCCATTTTTCTGGTTCTATCTTTTTTCTCATTTTCTCGTCCACAATTTCCACTTCTGTGCTATCTTTCAGTGCCTAGCAATAGGAATTTTGATCTATTAAAGAATTTTCGCTCAAAAAAAAATTAATTGTACATCCTATACTCCCAACAACACTGAAGCTCAAAAAAAAAAAAATAAAGTACAACAGTCCCTCCCACCCGCCATCTGCGATTTCACTTTCCACAGTTTCAGTTACCAGTGGTCAACTGTGGTCTGAAAATATTAAATAAAAAATTCCAGAAATAAACAATTCATAAATTTTTAATCGTGCATGCTGTTCTGAGTAGTGTGATGAAATCTCACATTGTCAGCTCTGTCTCACCCAGGACCGAATCATCCCTTTGTCCAACATATGCACATTGACCATCAGTCACATGGTAGCCATCTGCGTTACCACATCCACTATCACGGTATTAGTGTTTTGCTGCAAGTAACACTTATTTTACTTAATGAACCTGAAGCACAACATTAGTTATTCTGGTAATTAAGATATGCCAAAGAAAATCCATAAAGTGCTTTTTTAAGTGAAAAGGTATATTTGTAGGTATATATAAAAATACAGTACATACAATATATATGATTCAGCACTATCCATAGTTTTGGGCATCCACTGGGGGTCGTGGACTATATCCCCCCAAAATGGGACAACGGTAATTTGATAAGGAGCACAGACGTAGTATGAGTTAATACCAGGACTCAAATCATTTACTATCTGTCCACCGGTAAAACTCTTAGCCACTAGCCTACGGTGATTATCAAAAATAAACATGATGTAATTAAGGGATAAAATAAAACTAAAACAAAGTTTCTTCAAAATAAAAACTAAAGTCTTATTGATCTGAATTTTAACTAAGATTCAAGGGTACTTACCTTTAGAAATTAAAAATACAAACATAAAAATTAACATACATGTTAACTTTAAATATTAAAGCTTGTTATACTTTAGTTGGAGAATGCACATGTATTAAGTTTTACATATACTTTAAGAGTTTTATAGTTGTATGACCTTAATATTACTATGATATTTCTCAAGTTATATTTTCCATAATCAAACATAACTTTGAAATCAGTATTAAAAATTTAAAAACAAACTCTTTGATGGGAATCAGGATACTCACTGAAAGAGAAGAGTCTGAAATACAGAAGAAATAAAGAAGAACCCTACAGTAAGGGGTTTGAATTGGTGATATCTATTTTCTCACATATGCTTTCCTAGTTTTGTACAGTGAACGTTCTAGAAGCAATGACATCCAAGTAGCAAACCAGTATGCCTAGCATCTAAATATTGCAATATGGATCAATTTGAAAAATTATAAATTAAAGAGCCAGAAGACAATTCCATTTACACAAATATTAAGACCAGGAAAAATCCATCTATGCTAATACAATCAGAAAAGTGCTTTGGTTTAGGGTGGGGTGGGGGTAAGGTGGGGAAGATGGACTGGAAAGGACCACTAAGGAACTCTTTAGAGTCAAAGACTGTATCTTGTTTGGAGTGGGCTTATACAATTTTCAAAACGTAAACTGAAAACCTATTTACACCTGAATTTTTAAAACCTTGATATTTTCCTAACTTAAAATTTTTCAAAATAATGTTTTGGAAAAAGGCTGTCTTTTGGCTAGAAAGTGGAACAAGTCGAACTCTCAACAGTGGTAGATTTAATTGGATCAATACTTCGAAAAAAAGCTCAGCAGTGACTACAAAAGCTAAGCATATACAAATCCTGTCATCGATCAATTTCACAGGAAAATAAGTATATGTGTCCATCCAAAAAAATATGTACAATAATGTTCAAACTGTAAAGAATCCAAATGTCTGACTAGAGAATCATGGGAAAAGTTTATTTACACAATGGAATACTACCCCAAAATGGAAAAGGAACAACTGCTATATACCAACAATGGATAAAAAGGAAGAATGATGATCTAATCCCAGATATAAAAGAATTCGTATAATTCTTACCATATGACGTTTAAAAACAGGTGAGATCTTGAAAAGCAATGAACTTTGAGGAAAGCATCTGTACTGACTAGGAGGGGTCATAGGGAGCTTTGTGGGATTTGGAAATGTTCTATATCTTAATCTAGGTGGCAGCTACACAGGTATAAAATAGGGAAGGTAACTTATAACTTTATAATTTCTAGTATGCAGTGTATAAATTATGTCTCAGTGAAAAAGGAAAAATTTAAAGAAAAAAAATGGGGGGAAAAAAGTCCAAGTTCTTTATATACAGCTATTGAATGCTCTTCCAATACATGTTTATACATATATATTAAAAAAAAAAAAGGTATACATTGTATGTAGTATAACATGAACTATCTCAGGGGGAATATACAAAAACAGAAGTAATATTGATTACCACCAAGGAAGGTTTAACTAGTTTACTACTGGTGAAAGAAGGAAAGAAAATCTTTCACTATATATCCTTTGAATCTTGAATCACAGGGAATTTCTTTATTGGCAAAAAAAAAAAAAAAAAAAATTAATTCAAGAAGAAAATAAGGAGAACAGAAAGTGAACCCGTCATGATTCAGGAATTAACAGGATGATACAAAAATATTACATGAAAACTTAATGAAAGCACCAAGAAAAGAGTTAGACATATTTTTATTAAAACCAAACCTTGTTTATCCTGAACTTGTAAACAAGGAGTTACAGTATACACTCAATATTTCTGGTATCTAAAGTTTTTATAGACTAGCTATTAATTTTGGTCCTTTTCTTAATGATACCTATTATTATGAATAATTACCAATACTGGAATACATAGATGTTTATCCCCAGTTCCTAGTTTTATGCCTAGAACTAAAAGAAAGTCTTGCATGTGCAAAGACCTAGACATAAGGAGAGAGCACTACATATTCTAAGAAATCACAAGGTCAGCCAATTGGGAAAAAGGTTTAAAATGAGAGTAGCAGGCACAGTTCTAAAGACTTCACATATATTATGTTCATTACTGCTCTAAGTCCTCATAATCTATGGTTGCTTAAGCATTATGTGCTGTATTAAAACAATGAGAAAACTGAAAAGGTTAAGTAATTTGAATAGTTATACAAGTGATTAGCTACAGAGCTGGGATCAATTGGATCTAAAAAGTAAGACACAAAATAGCTCTCAGAAGTAGAGCAAGAGTCAAGAATGCAGCAAGCTGGATCTACAATATGATCCAGCATTTTCATTTCTGGGTATATACCTAAAGGAAATGAAACTAGGATTTTGAAGAGATGTATGTACTCTCATGTTTACAGTAGCCAAGATATAATACAACCTAAATGCTCATCAACAAATGAATGATCTTTACAACTGTGGTATATATACATACTGGAATATTATTCAGCCATGAGAAAGGAGGATATCTTTCCTGCCATTTAGGGACAAAATGGACGGACCTTGAGCACATTATGCTAAGTGAGATAAGTCAGATACAGAAAGAGATAAGTACTGTATGATAATCACCTATATGTGGATTCCAAAAAAGTCAAACTCCTCAAAAATAGAGTGGAATGGTGATTGCCAGACGTGGGGTAGGGGAGGATACAAACTTGTAATGAGTACTAAATAAGCCTGAGAGATCTAAGACACAGTGTAACGACTATGGGCAACAATATCGTACTACGTAATGAGATAAATATCGCTACAATAGCAATAATACAACAAATTTGTTAAAGTAAAAAAAACAAAACAAAAAAAACAAACCCACACACCCAGTAAGCTGAATGGGAAAGGAGGAAACAAATTCAATAAGTTTGGCTATGCAGGCAAATTCAACCCGGGCAGATATAGGTGTCAGTTGAAGTCTATTTTGCTTCTTCTGACAGTTTTCTCCCGCAAGAAAGTAAAGAGTTAAGCATATACAAATGCACACAGGAAAAAGCTGATAAAAATAAAATGAAGATAAAGAGTGATCAATAAAAGGACATCCTTAAAGATTAATAATAACCACATTCTGTTTCAGAGCTTCCGGCGTGGACCAGGTACTGTCATTACACATTTCATCCTTATGACAATACTACGAAGTATGTTAGAATTTCCACTTTAGAGAAATCTCAGGACATTGCCCAAGGTCACAGAGCTACAAAGATGTGTGTGCAGGTTTCAAAGTCTCTAAATCAATGTGTTTATATTGCAAAGCCTTAATGAAGCCCTACCTTCTTAACAGGAAAAGGACCTCTTTTCCATTGTAACAAATGGCATGTGCATAATGAATGTCTAATGTATAATGAATGAATAACAGGCGTATGCTGTTCTAAATCACTACGGTTATGTGTTTCTGCATTTTACAGTAGTATTATTTCCTACTATATCATCGGCTACTATCAAAATTCTAACCATAATAGTAACACAAACATTCTTTTAAATATTCCTTTCCTACTGCTTTAAGTTTTAGAAGCTGATAATGACCTGAAAACTGTGCTTGAGGATTTAATGGGAATAAGAATGGCCTGAAAAAGCATACAATAATGAAATTACAACCAGATTCCTACAGAAAAACGGAGTGGGGGAAATTGGTATCAATTTCATTGAAAATGAAAGCTGAGCTGGATCTCTGCTATAGCACAATGATAGCAGTTAATAAACTCATTCTACTATGAGCATAATCATAACATTTTGATCCAAAAGTAAACACAGCATGAAAAAAAGCTAAATTTTCTTCAAATTACAGTATACAGAAACTTTATTTAAACACTATCTATAAACATACACAATAATGGTATTGCTTGGAGTGATTTTTTCATAAAACAAAAAAATCACTAGTTACTTACATATCAACAAATAACAAATCACTAATTCATAGTGTTTTGAAAACCTGGACTTTCCTATGGCCAGTTTTTATTTATTTTTTCTTTTTATTTATTTATTATTATTATTTATGCCTACAGCACCTGGTCATCCCAGGTGGTCTCCCATCCAAGTACTAACCAGGCCTGACTCTGCTTAGCTTCTGAGATCAGACATTGGGCTTGTTTTGTTCAGGGTGGCATGGCTGTAGTAGACCATGGACCGTGGCTCTACTGGGGCGTGAACTCAGGACTTTCTGTGTGTCAAGCAGACGTGCCAACTGCTACACTATGGAATCAAGTCCTTATGGCCAGTTTTTAAAGCATAGAGCACATGTGTTCAAAAAATGTGCTTAAGAAGTCTGTTAAGAAAATGAGAAGATGAGCCAGAGATTTGGGAAAAAAATATTTGTAAAATACACATGAAGGATGTGTAACCAGAATAAAGAACTCTTACGATTCCATTATTTAAAAAAAAAAAAAATTCTCCAATAAAAATAAACTATTTAGACAGATATTTCAATAAATAAGTTACACCAATGGCAAATAAACAACATAAAGAGGCTAAACATTATTAGTCATTAGAGAAATGCAAATTAAAACCACAATGAGAAACCACTGCCTACCTATAATTCAGAAAAACTGATAATACCTAGTGCTGATGAGGCCATGGAACAAATGGAACCCTCTTACAAACTGATGGAGTGTAAATTGGTCAAACCCACTGTGGACAATAAGTTGGCAATTTCTTATAAAGATTCACTTAACATGCATTTATGCTGACACAATCCTCACTATTTACCCAACAGAAATGAAAACATATGTCCACACAAAGACCTTTATGCTTTGTTCATAATCTCTAGAACTGGAAGCAACCTAAACGTCTATCAACAATTGAATGAGCAAACTGTGGTACATCCGTACTGTGGAATAGTGGTCAACAATAAGAACAAACTGATACATGCAACAACATGACTGAATCCCAAAAGCACTATGTGCAGTGAAAGTAATGAGAAACAAAAGGCTACAATTTATATGATTTATATGATATGCTAGAAAATGCAAAACTAGGACAAAAATCAGGTCAGTGGTTTCCAGGTACTGTTTATAAGGAAATGGACTGGCTGAACTGGCTACACAGGGACACGAGGATATTGTCTGTTAAAACTCAGAGAACTATACAGCAAACAGCAAATTTGATTGTATGTAGGGACAATCAAAGGAACAAAAACCCCAAATGCTGAAAGCATTTATTTCTAGAACAGGACAGACAAGAGATTTAATAAAAGCATTAAGAACATAACTAGAAAGACTTCTAAAATTCTCAAAAATTTAACAAATGGTAATATATGCATTTATAATGCAACTTGAAGAAGACTAAAGGACCAAGAACAGCCAAGAAGGTTCAAGTTTGAAGGATCAGGTTAAAAATAGGTGGAAACATCATTAGTAATTCTTTGAGGGGCTTCCAGGGTTAGATATTTATTTGGGTTTTATAAAATAGAAAAAAGTCATGTGATGCAGTATAAGCCTCAGGCAACTACTGATTGTTTTCCTTTTTTCCCCCTTAAATTTCTAAATATTTTATTTTTTAGAGCAGTTTTACATTCAAAGCATAAACAGAAAGTACAGACTGCTTTGCAACACTTTTATAAACGAATAATTACCTCTAAAATGAGATTAAGGTTTGTAGTAAGAGCCTGCACACGGTGGAAACCAGCAATCAGAGAAATAGGCAAGAAACCTTGTTCATCCATCTTTCTCCTAAGAAAAAAGTCCCGTTCCAAATTTTCTGTACTGAAGTAATATTCACTGAAAAAAGAAATAAATAAACATAAATTTCATCCATTTATTCAATGGGAAATAAAAATATCTATTGCTTATAATACCAAATGCTAAAAACTATTTTAATCTATTAATGGCATTATATAGATTTAATACAACAGAGACGGAAAATATAACAGCAAAATCCTGAGTTAATTTCTCTTACACGTGAGCAGAAAGAAATTTAGAATACTGATTATCTCCCAAAAAAACTAACACTAACTTCTATTTTTGATCACCTTTACCTAAGTATAAAGAATTTATCAGCATTTTATAAGTTCAACAGTAACTGATTTTTTAAAATGAGTCCATTAAGTGAAAATTTATTACAAAACTACTTTTACTTGTTTCATTTAAGCAGTAAATAAAAGTACGCACATGTCAAGAGACTGCTTCCGACATTTTCCCATTACTGAAAAGAATAGCATATTCGAAGTATTCTTTGTCTAGTTTACAGAGTAGATTATAGTTTGTTCTGTTTTCTAAATTTACAGAGTATTGACATTGTTTAATACTTCTGAACTCTAGTAATCAGCACAATGCTTAGTAAAAACTCAGTGAATATGTGGGCACAGGTGTACATACACAATTACATATTTGAACAATTCAAGATCTCCCTGTTTCTTTGACAGAACCTGGCACTAGTAACAGCCAGCCTCAGTTCACAGATTAGCCTCTCTCAGGTGCCTCCAAACCATGCACAAGCAGCAAACAACTGCAGATCACTTTGTACCCTCATACCATGTGGCCCTAGAGTCAAGCACAGGCAGCGGCTGACCTTGGCCTGTACCATAGCCCCTTCCAAGGAGCTGCAGAACCAACACACACAAAGCTTGGCTTCAGACCACACCAGAGCACCACGCAGCCACCTCCACAAAAACGCCAACTTGGCAGGCACCAGAGCCCCACTAAAGCAAATCCTGATCTGCAGAGTCAGCCTCTGCACAACGGCTCCTCTGCTGTAGTCATGGCCAGTTCTCGCATCCAGTTGTCCTCAGGGTCAATCCCTCCCACTGATGTGCCAACAGAAATCATGGCTTGACTACAACAGGAGGGCACACACAACCCACACAAGAAATACACATGGAGCACCCAGTATAGATGACCAGGGAGTGTACCACTGGGCCCCACAGGACACCTACTACATAAGGCCACTCTACTAAGATTGGGAGATGTAGCAGTTTATTTCTAACGAATAGAAACAAACACAGGGAGGTAGCCCAAATGAGAAGACAAAGACACATGTCCCAAATGAAATAACAGAACAAAACTCCAGAAAAAGCACTAAGCAAAATGGAGACCAGCAATCTACCAGATTCAGAGTTCAAAATACTGGTTATAAGGAAGTTCTATGGAGGCGGTTCCATAGAGTAGTGGTTAGCGCGTCTGCTTTACACACAGAAGGTCCTCAGTTCGAGCTCCAGCAGAGCCACCGCCCATACCCCGGGTGTGCCAGGCCCCGGGTGTGTGCCGCTAGTGTGTGGGAAGAGATGCCCCGCCTTCAGAGATCCAGTTCTTAAGGGGAGACGGCAACATCTGTAGGTCAGTGGTGGAAGGGGGTGGGGGGCTTAAAATAAATAAATAAATAAAAACAAAAAAGGAAGTTCTGTGAATTTAGAAGAACAGCAGATGAACTAAGAATTTTAACAAAGAGATAGAACATATAAAAATGGAGCTAGATATCACAATAAAAAATAATTTTAAAAAATGGAGATAAAAAACATAAAAGAACCAGTCAGAAATGAAGAATGCAATAACTGAAATGAAAAATACATGAGAGGGAATCAATAGATTAGATAAAGCAGAGGATCAAATCAGCGATTTGTAAGACAAGGAGCTAGCGGAAAACAGCCAATTAGAACATCAAAAAGAATTTAAAAATCCCCCCCAAAATGATAGTTCAAGGGGCCTCTGGGACAGCATCAAGTGTACCAATATTCACATGACAGGGATATGAGAAAGAAAAGAGAGCAAAGAATTAAAAACCTATTCGAAGAACTAATGGCGGAAAACTTCCCTAACCTGGCGAAGGAAAATGACATTCAGGTCCAGGAAGTGCAGAGTCCCAAACAAGATGAACCCAAACAGGCCCACGCCAAAACACATCATATTTAAAATGCCAAAGGTTAAAAAGACAAAGAGAAAATTTTAGAAGCCTTAAGAGAAAAGCAGTTAGTTACCTACCAGGGAACTCCCACAAGACTGTCAGCTGATATCTCTGTAACAGAGATATCACATGCATCTATGTTCACTGCAGCATTATTTACAACAGCCAAGATATGAAAGCAAACTAAGTGTCCATCAATAAATAAATGGATAAAGAAGTGGTATATATAAACACATACATATACATGTACATACATACATATAATAGAATATTATTCAGCCATAAAAAACAATGAAATTTTGCCATCTGCAACAACATACAGATGGACCAAGAGAGTATTATGCAAAGTGAAAAAGGTCAGAGAAAAAACAAATATCAAATGATTTCGCTTACATGTGGAATCTAAAAAACAAGTACATACTCAATGATATTTCAATATAAAGCCAAGTTTCACTTGCTCGAATTCATATACAGTAGTTTTATATTGTTACATTTAATCATGCATATTACGCTATGATGCTATAACTAACATCCTTTAGCAGAGAAATACCTAAGAGAAAAACAGTAGAGAAAGTAGTAGTGATATAACAAACCACATATAAACTTTTTAAAGAAACATACTTTACTAACATTTCCTATAAAAATATTAAAAATACTATTAAAATCCTGCAATTTTACTAAAATTGAGTTAGAATATATTCACTATCAATGATCTTAAAGTCTGATATTGCAACAGATTTTTATTATCTCATCTGCTTAAATCTGATCCACTTACATTTGGCGTTTAATATACTCTTTAAGCAATGCTTCTTCCACAGGGTAGACCTGTACTCCTGTACCGTCATCGTAGTAATACATCATACTGGTATTAAGTTCTGTTTGAAATGGTTGATCAGTCCTTTCACCAGGGTCTCGATAACCATACGAATAATCAAAATTCACTTAATGAGAATATAAAAAAAAAATGATCACAGATTAAAAAAAAAAAAAAGAAAAAGAAAAAATAGTTACTATAAAGAAAAATCCAAAGTGAAGTATCTCAAACGATTACCAATATAAAGCCATCTTTATTATCAGACAAATAAACTATTATATGAGATAGTGGGAAAAACTAACAGAAGGCTTGCACGCTTTTTTCAAAGTTCATCTAATTCAACAAAAAAAAAAACAAAAAAAACCCCCAAAAAACAAGAAAAACAAAAAACTGTCATACATCGAGGATTTCCTCTGCCTCGTCCTCTTCCCCGTCCGCGTCCTCTTCCTCGGCCTCTAAAGGAACCTCGGATATTACCACCCTCACTTCTCACACTGGAAACTTCATCTTGATCATCTCTCTTTTCTCTATCACGCCTCCAACCTTTTTAAAATAAAAATATTTTTAGACATTCCTATTTGCAGCTATGAATAACACTGTTATCTTTATTAAAAGATGGTAACGCTTCCCTACTTTGTAACTATTTGTTAGTAACCAGGAATTCTTCAGATAGATAGAAACTTAAGAGATCCCGCAGAAATCTGTCAAAATGTCTCCTGAGCCCATAAAAGTACTAACATAAAAAACAGTCTAACAAGTAAAAATAACACACTAAAAAGATTTTTAAAAAGTATTTTTAAGATACCAGAAGTTCCAAGATAATTGTATTTACACTATACATAAAACTCCTAAAAATTTGTTTTTATGAAATATTTAAGGAAAGGATGTTTCTATTTAAGAAAAAGACATTACCTTTAAAGAAAAAAAGGAAATGAAAACAAACTGGGAGAAGACATCTGCAACACAATATAGGAGTTAGATCCAGAATACATACAGAACTCATAAATTTCTTACGCACAAACACACAAAAGCAACTTGATGGCAAATGGCTAAGAAAGGTAAAGGCAAATTAAGAAATGCAAATAAAAAGTAAATATAGAAAATGGCGCTTAACCTCACTGGCCATGAGAAACACAAATTAATGAACCAGCATTTCATCTACTCCACTCTGACAAACATTTTAAGGTCCTGTAATATCAAATGTGGACCAAGACAGAAAAGGTAGATTATCAGTATACTGCTAGTGAGAGCAAAAATAGGCACATCCACTTTCAAAAAAATTTTTGGAATAATAAATTTGAAAGTACATATATCCTAAAGACAAGGGTTTTTCAACCTTGGCACTTCTGACATTTTGAGCCAGATAACTCTTTAGTATGGGGGGGATGTCCTGTATACTATAGAATGTCTAGTATCATCCATGGTCTCTACCTACTAGATACCAGTAGTACTCACTCATCCACCATCAACTTGCTGTGAAAACCTGTATTATCTCCAGCCAATGTCAAATGTCCCCTTGGGAGGGAAAAAAATCACTCTCATTGAGAATCACTGACTGAGGCCCTGCAATTCCTTCCTGTAATTCAGTCTTTTTCAAGGGTTTTCTGTCTGAACTCACAGGAACCCTTATTTTGTTACATGGTAGTATACAAGCAGCGGAAAAAAAAACAAACAACTATCAATAGTTGACTTTTTTCCTAAAAGGAGCCAGAAACAGCTCCTACTATCCAAATCTGTGACAATTCAAGCATCAAATTGAAATAATCACGGTAATGGATCATATCTGATTAAAAAAATAAGAGGCCATATGTCCACACAGATAATAATCAGAAGTTGTCCTTTATAGTGGAATGCCAACTAATAAATATAGAAGTGAAGGTGCAGTAAGAAAAAATCACTATTTGCAACCATCATGATAATGACTGAAGCAGGTAAGAATCATCAATGGAAACTGAAGCTCATGTGAAAAGTTTTATGAGAAACTAGAGAGTCCTACACCTCAGTCTCTCACAAATAAGGGAGTAATTACAAAGGAGAAAAGAGTATCATTATAGTAAAGAAACCTGGAGTACATCAACTTAACCAAGTGCTCAAAGTTAGTATCATCAGTAATAAGATAAACCAAGATCATGTGCATTTCTATGGGATGCTCTGAAAAAACTTTTTAGTATCCTTGACAAAGACTCATAATCCAATCCAATGAGGAAACATGAGAAAACCCCAAATGAGGAATATATACCACATTAACTGTCCTGTAGTTGTCAGAAAAAAAGCAATGTCATGAAAGATAAAAGCAAAAAAACTGCTCCAAACTAATGGAGAATAAAGTCAAAAGACAACTAAAAGCTAGGTGTGATCCCAAATTAGATCCTGGAAAAGAAGAGGAAAAAACTGTAAAGGACATGACTGGGAAAATCTGCCTGTGGATAGTCACACTGTATTACTGTTCTTGCACTATACACTCTGCAGGTACTTAGTATTAAAAGGGCACAATGTCTGTGATTTACTCTGAAATAGTTTAAACTACACATACTTATTAATAATAATAAGCATTAAGATAAAGTTCTTTTGTCACTTTTCTCTTAGAATGTAACTTACTTTGTGTATCATTTCTCCTATTGTTATGTGATGATTTATTTGCTTCAGGCAGACATTTTGAACTGTTCCGGGATCCTGGTCTTTCTTGACTCTCTGGTCTTACATCATCTAAGTGGAGTGGCACCCACTTGTGCTTGTTAGCTTGAAGAAAACAGAATAAAATCATTTAATGACAATGCACAATTTTCACTAAAGCTTTGCAATTTTGAAAGGACTCTAAACATTAGTTAGATGAGACACTGTCCTTAAAGGAATTATTTGTAGAGTACCAAAATAATTTTCTTCTTCTCACACAGCTCCTTAATAAACTTTTTTGAGCAAATAGTATTTCTGAAAATCAAGTGAAAAGCCAGTGATGGAGTATCATTGAAATTCTTTTGCTCTTAAGTGAAATGGTCACTCTTCCGTTTAATTTTGATGGATAAGCTACTCAAAAATAGTATGTGTACACACTACTCCTGTCTAACACTTGATTCTTAGTCTCTAGAATGGGGTATACATGATAAGACATTTTAACATTCATGTTTGAAAACTTGGCTAGCAATTCAAAACATTTTTGAATTGACTTATCTATCATTACTACTAATGAAAAGAGATTTCTCAAAATTAGGCTTAAGTGTAAAATTTGTCTAACTGCATTTGATAAATCTTTTCATAGCTACCACTCATTTTCATAACTTTTAAGAGATACAAGCAATTGATGTTTTCTTATTGACTAAAAGATAGTATAGATAGTATAATTAATTGTTATAGTGCAATTCTGAAGATTATGTATTCATGGATTCCAGTTAAGGTTTCAAAATGTTCAGTCTTCTGTCCAAATTATTTTTTTAACTAAAAGACTCACGAGCAAAGTAAGCACTACTAAAGTAATTAAGGAAAGGGAATATTAGTGTGCAACTATAGTACTGATTTCCTACAAACCCTACAAAATATAAACAGATGAGGAAGAGAGAATATGAAAGACTCAAAAAACTCACAGTCTACACTATAAATTCTATCAAAAGAAGATTGGCTCATACAAGCCTTTCGTTTGAAGATAAATATGTGTGGTCTGAGGAGATGCAATTTATGACATGATCATATTACTCTATAAACACCTGGATTTTAATGCTGGCCGATCAGTTTTAATTGAAGCAATTAACAAGGACAAATTTTAGAGTAGAATGGCAGGTGTGTCATCTGTATAAATTCTAGACAGCCAAAAAGACTACTTATGTGTCTAAGAGGCATGAAAAAGGTAAGTGATAAAGCGTTCTAAGAAATGGGGAAGTTTTTTTTAATAACCACATGGTCATCATGTTTCCACCACATTTGATCAATTAGCCTTGGCTCATTGTACCAAGTGAGCCAAAAGCTTATCCTGTAGCTAAGGATTAGATATTCATTAAAAAAAATAAAATAAAAAATAAGTGCTCAACACATGGTAGATTGTTATTTTCATTACTAAAGAAGCTGGCTGGCAAAGACTGTATCATGTAACGTCCTCTTCCCATGCCATATTGCCTCCATGAATTAAAATGCTTCAAAGCCTTCCCATGGCACTCAAGATAAAATGCTAATTCCAAGTTTGGAGCCTACATAACATGGACCTTGCCCATCTCTCCAAAAACATCTCCTGCTACTTTCCCCAATGTTCACCTCACCTCAGCTACTAACCTTCTGACTGTTTAAAGAATTCTTCTGCCTAGAGGCCCCTGAAAACACTTTTTTCCTAGGCTCAGAACACTGATATGTTTTTATAAAGCAGTTAAATCGTAACCTGACTCTAGACACATGAAAAAGAATATGGAAAAGAATGTAGACAATGTTTTTTCTTCAAAGTATAATTTAATAAGAAAATGCTATGAGGAAGAAGTTGACAAAAATTATTTTGACTATTCTTAAAAAAATATTTTCTCAGAACTTCCTAAAATAAAGGGAGCAGTTCCAACGTAGATTTAAAAAACAAGTTATCATATAACTTTCCAATCATAAAACTACATCTCATTTCTGTAAGTGAAACTTCATTCCTTCTTACATAAAAAAGTCAAATGCAAAAAGGAAAACCTAATAGTTCAGAAATGTTACAAAAACAAATAAGTTACCATTGCAGATAGTACCCTGAAGAAATTCAAAAATACTCATCGGTTACTACCTGCAATCAACTGTTTGAATACGATTCTTCATTACTACAACTTCCTTCCAAAGAATCAAATCAAGATGAAGTTAGAGATGAACTAACCTCTCTTTCGTTGAATATTTGACTGAGCCTCATCCTCACTGATATTTTCACCAGGACCATCTAATTTTGTTTCCCGGCTTTCTTTGCTCTCGCTGTTACATCTCTTTTCAACTTTGTCGTCTCTTTCTTTTTTATTTTGTGGCTTCTTATTTCCTTGGTTGATAATGCTCTGACACTGCAAAAAGTATTTCCGAATAAAATAACTGTTATTAACATATCCAAAAATCTGTGGTAGTATCTTACCTAAATATTGCAAAACAAATGACAACTTTAAAAAAATTAAATTAAAAAAAAAAAACCAACTACTTTCAAAAGACACTGTTAAGAAAAAGTCAGTCACAGACTAGGAGAAAATATTTCCTAAGCATTTTGATAGAAAACTTGTATTTAAAGTATATAGCTAATTCTCAAAAAGCAGTAACAACAAAATCAATTTTTACAAGATATGCTACAGTTGAACATTTCATTAAAAAAAAATATACTGATAGCAAAAGTATATGAAAAGGTGCTAGACATCTTTAGTCAGAGTAATGCAAATTAAAACTACAATGCAATACCACCACACACCTACTAGAATGACTAAAATTAAAAGTGACCACAGAGAGTATTAGTGAGTACGTAGAATAACTAGAATTCTCATGCACTGCAAGTGGCAATGAAAAGTTTGGTAGTTTCTTAAAAAGCTAAACAAATAGTGATCATAAAATCTAGCCATTCTGCTCCTGGGTATTTACTCAAAAGAAATGAAAGCATATATCCATACAAAATTTGGTATACAACTGTTTCTAACAGCCAAAAAGTAAGTAGAATCAACATAAATGTCCATCAGTAGGTGAACAGACAAACAGCATCACATCCATACAAGAATCCTTACTCAGCAGTAAAGAATGAACTACAAAAACACATGATACAAGTAAATCTCAAAATAACTAAGCTGAGTGAAAGCCAGAAAAACAGAGCAGACTATATGACTGCACTTACATAAAAATGTAGGAAAAACAAATTAACTGTGACAGAAAGTACATCAGTGGTCGTCCAGGATGATGAGAAAAATGTGACAGGGAGAATTACAAAAAAGTGTGAGAAAACTTTTGGAGTAATAGTTAAGTGTTATCTTGACTGTGGTGATGGTTTCATATGTTTACATAGGTCAAAACTTATCAAACTGTACACTTTATATATTTGCAGTTTATTATACATCATTTGTACACCAATTAAGTTGTTTAATATATATTATCTACAACTACACACCAATACTGCACAAAGTACAAATAGCAAAGTGTGCAGTGCCTAATAAAAACATGTGACCAGATAACCACATGCTACTCCTTTAAAAAGCCCCTTTTTAGAATATCTTAGAACCATCTTTTAAAGCTTCAATTAAAATTAAATTAAAAATCCATTCATTGAACACTTCTTAATGTGACACGTATGCATATACATATATATACACACACACACACACACATAATTAGCACTTCACATTGGAAAGATTATAAATCACAAAAACAGCAAAAATTCTGAAACATAAAATGGGCTTCACTTAGACACACTGAATTAAAAATTAATCTCTTTATTTGTAGACATTACATTCAACAGCATGGTATCCGCCCCTTACAAATGTAACTTTACCTAAAAATACAACCAGATGAAGACAGTGTGATGAATGAGATCGGGTTTCTGCAAAATGGATAAAACTATAAAAAAGGTGGCTGATGAATTTTTAGCACCTTTTGTTAATGTAATTCTCTAAATCTGAAGTAAAATAAATTCTGCATGTTGAAATGAGAATATTTTCCCTATAAATATAAAAAAGTCTTAAAACGATACTCACTCCAGTGTTCACTAATTCACTTGGTGTTGGCCAATTCGCCATATCGCTGAAATCACTAGCCTAAAAAGTAATAAATAAGTGTTATGTCCACGAATTAGAAATTTTAAATAGAAAAAATATTTTCTAAAAGTGAGAGCAATTTTAAGAATTGCCTACATTCAATTATATGCAGGCATTTGTAAAATTAGTTCAAAAGCTTCTCCAAATAACAGAACACTGAAATAATGCTTTGGTCTTATGATCCTACTTCTACCACTATTTAATGACACCGACTAAACTGATACAAACAGGGTAAGAGAGGCATATAGGGATTTGCATTAAAGCTACAATTCTCTAGCATATTAACTTTAAACTAACATCGATGATACAAACAGAAGAAAAATACACAATAATCTAAAAACAATGTTTTTCAAACTGAATATACAGTAGTGAAGAACTACTCCGTGTTAAGACAAACCTTGCTGGATTTCTTTGTCCTAAGTTTTCCTGCTTTTATAATTTGTGGGGAACCGGGCTCTAAAAAACAAACAAACATAGAATTGTTGTTACAGACACTTCACTCAACATATTTAACAAAATAACTATTAAAATGTCAACTTCAGTAAGTCATTGTAGTCATTGTTCCCAACAAAACCCAAAGTTCTGAGACTCGAATTCCTAACAAGAAATAGACTGTATTTCAAAAGTAGATTAAAATAGGTCTTCAGTGTTAAAATCAAGAAGTGGGAACTATTAACAGTTTACTTACATCGACATATCAGTACTTTCACTAACAAAATACAACATGAAAAATTAGAAATACGATGTTTCAATACAATAAAGTTAGTAATGCAATTCCCAATGTAACACATTTTTCTATTCAATATACATTCATCATGGGGCATATAGAAAATAAATCAGAAAACTTCAAACTATTTGTCTTTGAAAACAAACAAGTTTGGCAACTCTAAGTTGTATCTAGATTTAAACCATAAAAAAACAGGTCTCTGTAAAATTTCGTATAAGACTATCATAGAATCACCACTTGTCCCTATCTTGAATAAGTGTTTGACAATAAAATAACTATGTTACACGTGAGTATAGACAACTGATGCTCTATAGTGTTATGCTGAATGCAATTTTGACTAAATGATATGGTATCAGAAAATAAACCCATCGTAAATCAAAGCGTATGTGTACTTATTTATCAAAGGGGGCTGAAGGATAAAGATGTCACTCGGGGTGGGCATACAGGGATCTTGAATACTGTAGTAATTCCCAAAGCAGAACAGTGTAGTAATTCTATTTCTAAAGCAGAGTACACAGGTATTTGTTTTATTCTTCCTTATACTTTAGGACACATATATGTAGGTGTATACATATGTATAAATGTACATAAAAATAAAATATTTCATTAAGAAAAATTAGATATAGTAGTAAAAATATATGGACAAATAGGACAAAAATGGGGGCAGGAAAAGACCCCTAATTTAAAGAACCAATATTTGCCTAAACATTATCTAGAATTTGACTGAAGTATGTTCTATAAATACTATGTATATTTTATGGAAGTTATACAGTATAACTCATTTGGGGGACTTTTCTCTCAACAAAACGCACAACATGTCCCAAAATATTGCTAAGCCAAGTAAATTAAGTACCTGGTAGTTACAAAATACATCCTTATACAAATTACATGACATAATGAAAAGTAATAAGGGATAGGCCACACAAGTTTTATACAACTTTATTGCAAATTAATTAGACATAAATAATCACAAAATTAAGGTCAGAAATGAAAGGTAAAATTTATTCTGACCCTACAAAAGTAAACTTTTTAAAAAAACTTCAACACTAAATGACATAATTAAGTTATTAAGAAACTGGAGAAAAAAATACCTGAATGTGGTAGAGTTAATAATCTTTCTATTGATTTAAAAATACGGCCCATACTCTATCTAGACATTGATTATTTCCTGTAGCTAAATGTAAAAAGTTGTAGGGGAAGAATTTCGAACTTTATTTCTTCACGTTTAAAAATAAAAGGAAACAAGATTTTGATTTCAGTCAAATCTTTTAGACTCAATTTTTTTAGATTTTTGTTTAAATTTTAATCTCTCAAATTTAATTCTTCAGCAAATATAATAAGAAAAATTTACATTAAATTCTGTGCTATCTATAATGCTGACTTTTTTTAATGGAGTATCTCTATATAGACTTTGTAATTGGGATGTGTTTTTATATTTTATCCTTACTATAATTTAATCTCACTGCAGATTTGACAAACTATGTTGGCCAATGAGGTTGGATACTCTGGGATAGGGAATAGTGATTTCTTAACATTGGTTACTAAATGGCCCTTTGAGTTAATTTACTTTTCCAAGAGGAAGACTTTCTTGAAATATTTCTGTTCCAAAGTCCAGTTTCTCCCATGAAAACATTAAATTTCCTGATTAATGAGTTGAGGAAAAGAATCGAACTTGGAAAGCCAGCACTTTTTCTCCTTTTTCTTTGGGAGCTAGCTATCCTCAAAAAACAAGCATTCTGGTCTGCTCCTTCATGCTGACAACTGCACAAGGGCAGGCATCCCAACAGAGGTGGAAGGGAGATCTGTAGTTATGCAATAAGAACTGCGCAAACACGTTTGTCTAATTCTAAGTTCAACATGACGAAGTCCTTTGCACTGCTCACCTAGACTACCTTATCAACCGTTTTTTTTTTCAGTTAAAAATAAGCTTAAACAAAACAAAACAAAAACATGAGTAAAAAAAAAAACAGGTGATTCAAAAAAGAAATACAAATGGTCAAACATGAAATGGTACTCAATCGTACTAATAAAGAAATGTAAAACAAAACAAACTATTTTCACCTATCACGCTGACAAAAAAGAGAATGCCAAATGTTGGCCAGTCTATAAAGAAAAGAACATTTCTCTCATGCTGCTGGCAAGAGTGTGGAGTAGTATAATCTTTCAAGGATAACCTATCATTTAAAATGTATATACTTTTTAATAAGGCAATTTAATTTCTGGGAAATTACCTGGGAATCAAGACAAGGCACAAAGATGTCTGTATGAGATATTCACTGCAGGTTTTCTGATAACTGTATTTAAATAACTTCTACATTCATTAATATGGGAAAGTTATATTACAGTACATCTACACAGAATAATGTAAAACTTTTAGAAGACAAACCTGTATGTATTGACATGAAAAAAGTCCACCAGGTTTTAAACATAATTTTATACACACATATAAAAGCCAAGTAAAACAGGCCTGAGAATTCTTTTCGTTTTTCCATGATTTGACTAAAATGGAGGAAACTGCCCTGCATGTCATTAGAGAAACTTAAGATTGAAAAAGCAAGCCAACCTATAAAATTAAATTTAAAATTTTAATTATACATCTTTTCAGACGAAACCTAAGAAAAAAATTTAAACTACTCCAAGTATATATAAACATACATGAAGAAGTATTTGATCTCCACCTCTCCTTTTTCCAAGCATCACTGGTGAGACATTATACCAGTAAAATTTTTTTGAATATTTCATTATCTTTAAAATATTGTTCATTAACCCTAAGAATCTATAAGGAAACAATTCTAAATAGATAAAGGAAACAACTCATTTTAAGAACTTGGATAATGAAAACAAAAACTGCAACATAAGGACAATTTTAACTACTTCAATTTTCATAACTATAATAATCTAACAAATACTCCATGATGATAATTATGTTGTACACTCAAAACCAATGTTCTACATCAATTATACCTCCATAAAAAATAATTTTTAAAAACGTGACAATGTTAATGGGAAAAAAGGGATCAACCAACACTCTGAAAAATGGTATGCTCTAAACACATATACAAAACACTATATTTGGAAATAATAGCATAGATCTAAAAGGATATTCAGTAAATTGGTAACGTGATTATCATCTTTTGAAGGGGACATCAAAAGTTCTGTTTTTAACAAGGAAAATGTATGCATCACCTATATAACTTAAAATGTTACTAGGGTAATAACAGCTGGGGAACAGGCACTGAGAGAAAGAGGGTCGAAAGGGTCAGAGAAGATTAAGAATGAAAAAGGATAGAAAAATCAAAAATTTTATATACCATGTTTCTGTGGGTAATATGAAAATTATATTAGAAAGCTGATTTATAATATGCAAAATCTAACCATGGCTACAGGTGATTAATTAATAAATCCCATATTGTGATTTTAATGCAGGTATTCCAAAATAAATGCAACTACTTCGTTTACTTATTTTTTTACACCTACAGCATCTAGTAGTCCTATGTGGTCTCTCATCCAAGTACTAACCAGGCCTGAACCTGCTTAGCTTCCGAGATTAGACGGGATCGGGCACATTCAGGGTGACATGGCAGTAGTAAATGCAACTCTTTTAAACAGGGTTAGGGCAGACTGAAGAACAATTCTTTCTGAACTGACTGAATTAAAGACTGCAGTGACACCATTTTAGGCCTCTTTGGTGGGCCAGGTATTGGTTGAAAAGGCTTTGGACTTATCTGAATTACCAAAAACAGCAATATACAAGCCAGAACTATCCTAAAAGTGGAAGAAAGTGTCTCACAAGGTCTAAAGAACCAAGAATGCATCACCTGCAGCTGCTAACAGAGAAAATTCATTACAAATCTTGAAACACTCCCCTAGATTTCCTATAATGTTTCTATCTCTAGTAATAAACTTTGTGGCAAAATTCTGTGGATGGAGTCCTTGTAACTCATTAAAGAGTGACAGTAAATCTAGGTTTGGCCAGAATACACATGGTTTAAATCTGTTATCCCAGCATAATTAATATCCTTTTTCCCTCAAGAATTTGCTAATCTGTAAGATAAATTATACAGGCCTCCTACTAATTATTGTACTAACTTAACACTCCCTAGTGTTAAGTTAGTTCACCTACTCTGGACTCTAAAAGACCTATGCTCCTATTTCATTGTTCTTGAAGTTGCAAATTTGCTTAGGAAAACAGGAAGCCAAGACACCCAGTTACAGATGGCACTCTGGTATTAAGAACTGGAAGAGATAAATACATTCACTTCATTCATTCACAAGGCCAGAAATCTTGCCAAAAGTCAACTAGCTAGTAGTTATTAACAATGCCTGCCCTAGAAGCCAGTCTCTCAGAACACTGTGTATTTCCACACCACAGCCTCTTATTTATATCACCAAAGTTATTCAATTTCAAGTAGAGGTTGTGGCAGAACAGCATAGCGTCGGTATAGGAGAGACTTCAAGTTACTATACAACTCCAAATTTGAAAACAGTATTCCTGTGGGGACAGAATGGATTCCAAGAGGAGAACGAGTTGCCTACAGAGATACCTAACAGCAAAACTGAAATTCCCATGAATCACACCATACAGCAAGCAGTGGTTTAATCTTAATCTCTAACAAAGATTAAGATCCGCAGTGAAGATACCTGCAGTTACCTTAAACTGTTATATATTTTTCACAAGGTCATTTCCAATTAAAAGGTTTTACTTTAATAGCTTAAAAACCTGTCAAGCTGATTTTACAATCAACTAAGAACGAGTTCAGGTTTCTTTGTAGTTCACTGAGTATAATTTATATATAACTGTGTAAGTTTAGAAATAGGGAGGTGAGGCAGCCATTAAGACTCACTAGGACCTTCTTTCTCGTCCCTAAATTTTATGGAGATTTCACTTTAAGACTTTTGTTCACTTCAGTTAGTTAATAGTAGTAAACAGATCTTTGCAGCAAAAGAGAATGCTTTGTAATATTAAATTTAGAACAAAATTTTAAGTTTTTTTTTCTGCAAGCGTCAAAATCCATTTAGAATGGATTTTGCACAGCAGAGTGAAAGAAGTATTAATTGACTTTAGTTTTTGCACACTTCTCTCACTCTACTGGAATTCCTCTGAAGAAATGTTATATACCTGCAATAACATAAAGCAGGTCTACAATAACCACTATATTTATACCATATCCTTTATCTCAACTGATCTTCACAACCCCATAAAAATGCTTAGATTTTCCCTGCCTCGCTGTTAACTTTTAAGAAAAAGTCAAGAATAGCAAGTAAACAGCTGTAATTGCTATACTAAAAGTTCAATTAATTTACAACAACTTAATTTAGAAAGCCAAAGTAGGAGATGTTGCTTTTCGTCTTGGTTGTATTTGCTATTTCCACTTAAACACAAGAAGGAAAAAAAAGTAGTTGTTACAACCAAAATAAAGCATCAAAGGCCACACGTTACTGGCCAGCATTCGGAAGCAGTGACATAATCTCATCTCTAAAGAAAGGAGGGCTAACTGAACGTGAGAGGACGACCATTTATTTAATACAGTGCAATCCCCTGTCACGTCAACTACCCTACTTCGATTGCTTTCCACCACAATCACAACGCAAAAGCATTTTAGTATCAACTACAGCATACGGCCTCAACTTTAATCTGATTACTTCGTGACTGGAAAACACTGAAACTTTCAATTTATCAATGACTTCACAATTAAAAAAAAAAAATCACAACTGCGCTTCCGTGTACAAAGACACCCCCTTTTTGGAAAGTCCACGAAAGCTGTGCCACGGGGTGCATCGCGCCGGCGAGCTCAAGTGAAGCTTTCCCAAGGCAGTGAACACGTGGGGGGCCAAACACAGCACGCCGGCGCCCGCGGGGCCACGGGCCACACTCCCCCAGCGGTCAAGGAGACGCCGAGGTCCCACCTCTTCCTGCCGCGCCCGTCCCAGATGCCCATGTATGTCAACGGGCAGAGTGAATGACACCTTGGAACAAAACACCTCCGACTGACAGGGAATGAGGCCTGCCCCTCCCCCGTGCCCACGCGCCGGGGGGTGCCCAGCACCCCGGAGCCACAGACCTGGTTCCAGTGGGGGCGGCGGCGGCCCCGACCCGGCGGGGGACAGGTGCTGAAGAGGCTTTTTGGTCCAGGGGTTCTCCTTAGGAGGCAGCGGCGGCTGCTGCGGCTTTTCCTCAGGGCCGGCCGCCGCCTCCTG
>NW_006440645.1:7503343-7512654 GCF_000325575.1 Pteropus alecto | reverse complement strand
GTCGCTCGGCCGCGGGCGCTGAGGCGGCGCTGTCCTGAGGCGAGGTAGGGTTACCTGGGGAAGCCCACCTGGGCGGCTCTCGAATGGGGCCCCGGTGCTTGATAGGGCCGCCTGACCCCCTGCGTCGGTCGCCTCGCCGGGTGAAAAGGCTACTGCCCGGCGCTCTGGTGCACCGCGCTCACCTGTGATCTTGAGCCACGTTCAAAATGAAAAAGGTGTCCTCTGTAAGTAACGGTTTATGAAACCTTCGTCCAGGTAGTTAAGTGCGCTTCCCTGACCTTATTCTCGCCTACGACCTGAAACATTTTTAAAGTGTTCTTGTTTCCCCAGCTTACAAAAAATTACCTGTTCCATTAATTTGTAGAGAACACTTGTATACAGATTAACCATGTTCCAAATACTTTTTTCGTGGAATGATAAAAAGGTACAAGTATATTTCGATTTTTAAAATCAGATAAGAACTTTCTACTTGGCAATCACATTCAACGACTGATGATATTGGTTCCGTGTGCCTGTATTTATGAGTTAATAACGTTATGATCCAGTGCAAGGTTGCCAAAAATGGATTTGGCTTTAGGGCTGTCAAAGTAGGCAATTTGTATAGGACTTCTCCTTCATGCGTTTCACTTCAATTAAACTCGAGATAAATACTTTCTTATTTACTCAAAACTTGTACTAGGCCCAAATTACTTAATTTCATAAGGTAGGTAAAATCTTCATACATTACAACAGCTATAAACAGTAAGGCCTTTCTTGTTTTCCAGTTTACCTGCCCCTAAGCAACCTAAACCCATTTTCAGTTAAGTAGGCATTGCCCTTCCAACTACCATCCCAGAGAGGCGCCATCCTTACTAGCTCTTTTATTGGTGAAGCTTTGTGTTTTTAACTACTAGTACTCTTCCTGTTGTAACCAGCCTTTGGACTCCTGCCAGGTAATGCCTGACACTCTTACAAAAGCCTATCAACAAATTCACACTTGATGTGACTCAGAAGACACATTCTATTTTAATAGCTGTTTAAATATACCCTGCTTATCGATGGGGATTTGTTCTGAGAAATGTGTTATTAGATGATTTCTTTGTTGTGCAGACACCACAGAGTTATATTCTTGGTGTATGGTATAGCCTACTACATACTGAGAATATACAGTATAGCCTGTTAATTCTAGGCTAGAAGACTATAGCAGAGGTCCCCAACCCCCCGAGCCATGGACTGGTACCTATCTGTGGCCTCTTAGGAACCACAGCAGGAGATGAGCAGCAATCCAGCGAGAGAAGCTTCATCTATATTTGCAGTAGCTCCCCAGCACCAGCATCACCGCCTCAGCTCCGCCTCAGATCATCAGGCATTAGATTCTCTTAGAAGCCTGGGACCCTGGTACCAAAAAGGTTTGGGACCACTGCTCGACCTCATGTTATTTATTGTACAAAACAACAGAAGACTAAATCAAGCACAAGAGAAAATGATGCAGTCAAGAAAGGAGGTAAACATAAGAGGTATGAGGCTGCTGCAGGAGTAACAGGGCATAGTTTTACAGGAAACTTTATAAGTAAAAAATACACTCTAAAATAATAAAAAGTATAGTGAATTCATAAATGAGTAACATATTATCAAGTATTATGTATATGCTTTTATAGGACTGGCAGCACAGTATGTGTACATCAGCATCACAAACAGGAGGAATGTGGCTATGACGTCACTGGGTGATAGGGAGTTTTCAGTTCCATTATAACCTTATGGGGTCACCTTCTTATATGTGGTCAGTAATTGACAGAAACATTGTCATGCAGTGCATGACTACATGTGGATTAAAGACTGATTCAGTTGAGAAAAAGCTTACGTGAAATAGTTCTCCAAAGTTAGATTTATATGGGTTACCTAGCCATGGTTGGTGGTGTTAAAAAACAAAATTCAGCCAAGTAAATTTGAAGATCTGATTGGCTTTATTGAGCAATTTGTGAATCTGGCAACATCCCATCTAGCAACTAGAAGGGCACTCTGAATGTTGTACAAAATGAAAGGTTTTTATTGGAAGAAGGTTAGGGCAAGGAAGCTATTAACAAAAGAAATGGGCTGGGACATCATTTTGGGAGGAGGGTTTTTATCATGCAGATTGCCTCTTCCCTCAATGGAGATTACCTCATTGGTTTTGATCAGAAAATTACAGACTGGTAGATTAAGATTATGTTTCTGGGAGAGTTTGAAATTGCAATTAGATCAGATTTTAAATTTAGGTTTGGTATCATGAAATTCTAGTGATACCGTTTGGACCTGTGTTTTTCTTTAATAGTGGTTTCGTTTGCCACTTTTTTTTATTAAGGTAAAAAATCATAACGATGCGTTATTGAAGAAACACAGGAGGATTTCCTTGGAAACGGGTTGTGCTTGCAGACAGAGAAGAACCGGAGGGTAAATGTGTACTCAGAAGGTCTCTAAAGAACTCAACAGTAGGTGTTTGGGATCTCCACTGTAGTAGTGCAGTGTCTAATGTCAGGATATGGAGTTCACTATTTGTTGTTTGTCTTTAAACACATATTGATAACTTTTGCTTCCCCATAACTCTTTGCCTGTCTTCTATCTGTCCCTTCATATGTGCTTTCCACCCTTTTCCTGCCCTTGTGCCAGGGAGGGCCGATCTGTCCAATTGTACCAATGGACTCCTCGCCTTCCTTTGCATCTCCATGGGTTCAGGCAGTGGAAAAGATCTGCAGGCAATTGGAAGCCAGAAGGCAGTCATAGTCCTTATTCCTCACAAGTTGATATCCACCCCTGGGTTATTTGCCCTTGGGTAGGGTCCCCATTTAGCCTGGAGGAAGCAGTTATTTGATTCACAACATTGCCATCAAGACAATGGGGATGGGAGAGCCAGTTATCGAGAGGAATGTGAGAGAGCTACATTCTTTAACCAGGCTTTCTTGTCTTTTACCAGTTGTTAAGAAAAAGAAATGTCAGACCCATGGTGGTGTCACTTGCCCTCAACAACAAACCAAGACTTAATTGCAGTTCCATCTCCTCCCAGGAACATGACCTTAGGCCAGTCAGTCTGGTTTACCTACACTAATGAGGTAATCTGCCCTCTAAAGTCCCCTGCTACTCTTGCTCCCCAAAGAAAGGTGACCCTGCCTGAAAGTCTTTTTTTGCTAATAACTTTCTTGTCCTGCCCAGTTTCTACCTACAAAAAGCTTTCATTTTGTACAAGTTCTTAGAGCACTTTTCACTGGAAGAGATGCTGTCCAATTCATGAATCCTTCAGTTAAGCCAATTAGATCTTTAAATTTACTTGGTTGAATTTTCTTTAACAGATTTGATAGCAAAGAAAGTGTGATTTGAAGTGAAGTTCTGACAGCATTTGAGGACAATGAGAAACACAGGCATGGTGACTAAGAACTTTTTTGAATGCTCTTTCTTGCTGTTTCTAAGGGCCATTGGTGTCTGACCTCTGCTCTCTTCATGGAGCTTCTGATCTAATTGGCTTTCCAGTCCAGGGATTAGCAGATCAGCTTGAGCTGGCAGATGGTTTCATCCAAACACCGATCCCTAGCCTTTGGTTCAGTCTAATTCCCCTCGTGTTTGGAATCCCTTTCCCAAGTTCCAGTCTGCAATCCTTATTTATTGGGGTTTGCTGGTTTCTTTTCCCCAGTTCCAGCCTGCAATCCCTATTTACTGGAGTCTACTGATTTAATCCACACTGAGAACTGCTGGTAGTATGCACATCCTTTTCTCTGTCAGTCCATAGTAACATTTCTTGGGTTACTGCTGGTGTATTAATGTGCATATTTGTCTTGTTTTGTGTAGATGAAGGCTAGTACATTTCTCATGTTGAGAATTGTTGGTGGTTACCAGCTGGAGTTGGACGGTGTCCGACTTGAAAACTGGATTGGGTTCAGGATCTAGCTGGGTCCAGTGGGAGGCCTCAGGTGAACAAAATTTTCTTTTAAATCAAGACTAGTTGCTAATGGAAATCTTGAAAGTAGAAAAAGCTCAAATATTGGTGGGCACAAGTCAAGCATTTAAAGGTTGTTAGAGCAGTCACTACCTCAAGAAGACTCCCATGATAGGCCCTCTTAGGTATTAAGTTTGGCTCTGGTAAACCCAAAGGCCTAGCTAAAGAAATGGAATCCTTTATAATTAAAGAGTTGAACACGGCACCTTCCAGCATCCCTGCTTGTTTTATATTTAAGAACTACTGTATAATCCTGGAAGCTTCATATATCTAGAAAGATAGCAACATTTTCCTAAAACCAACCTAGAATTGCAATGGTCATGATGGGAACATTCCAATTAAATAAAATATTGCTCATTTAAGAAGTGCACTTGCATGCCTACTCTAATTGGCAGGCAGAAGTCTTCGCGATTCCCATATAGCTTTATGAAAAGACCAATAACAAAAGGCTAATGAAGAATTAAAGAGGTACCTAAAAGATAGTAGGATAAATGTGACTCCTACTGCTCTCCCATCTTTTTTCACTTGAATACTCACGTTATATTGTCCCATCTGAACTGCCTTTTCACTCTGAAGACAGTTACTTTTTACAATAAAACTACCCAGGGTGCAGACAAATCTCAGGTTTATTTCAGGCTAAGAGATTACCAAATATGCTGAAAACCTAACTGACCCCTGGCTTAAAAAGGCAAATATAACCAATACCTCTGAATGAATCCATTATCAGTGCCACCTTGGTAGAAGTGGTCTGTGCCCCAACAGGATTTATCTTTGTCTGTGGTGATTATTATTCTCCTTGAGCCTATGACTACCTAGATGGTTGGCACATAACTGGGTGATGCTTCTTAGGTATTCTAAGGGTACCCCTAACTTTTCACAAAGGTACTAAGTCACCATTGGTCAACTTCCAGATTTACATCCTTGAATTAGAAAAGATCTACCAGGAGACATTCATGATTTTAGAATTTGCTTCCTTTGGCAAGTTCCTACTTACCTGGTTAGGAATAAAATGTAAAGGAGTCTATCTATGATCAGGAGCCTCTCCTTTAACTTTTGAAGATATTGATCCTTAGACTCTTGGGCCAAAGTTGTTCCTGATAATAGGATAGCCCTTGATTATCTTATAGCTGAGCAAGGGTGTCTGATCTGCAGTACTTGGATTAACTTCTGGGGAAGTTGAAACTCAATTACATGATTACTGAACAAGCCATTTGGTTTAAAAAGGTGACTCCTTCAGTGGGGTCTTCAACTTACTTGATTTTGATTGGTTGGATCTTGGGGACTATGGCTCTGAAGTATTCTAAACATTTGAAATTATGCTTCTTACAGTTATAATAATCTCCCTGATGCATTGTAGCCTCTCAATAGCTTTAAATGCATTATTCACAGCTGCTGACCAACCAGCAAATGATCTCCTTAAGACCGGAATGTCAAAATGGAACAGAGAGAATGACTAAAGATTGTGAACTTGAAGTCATGACCTGTTTTTTGTTTTTGTTTTCATTTTGTAATGAAAAACTGGAATCTAGAGCACAAGTACAGGGTCAACTTTTCAAAGAAGGGAGCATGGTTCTCTAGGCCCCCGGAAGTTATGAAACACCTAATTATCCTTATACAAACTTGATGATCACATTGTTCAAATGAGACTTTAAAAGATAAATCTTGTTTTTCCTGTTTAGAGTATGCTAATATATCCTCAGATGATTGAACTCACTCCTTCTCCCTCTCCTGCTAGTGTCTCAGGAAAGTTAAGTCCTACAACAACATCAAGATCTTTTTTTTCTTCTACCAGTGCAATTTAAGTTCAGGCTTGCGAAAACCCAATGTGCAAATAGCTGTACTTAATGCTGGAGAGATTTCAAAGAATGCATTAGATATAATCTGTTTCAAAGTCCTACAGTCCAAAGAGTAGATAAACTGAACCCAGAGATTTTTTTTTTTTTTTAACTTCCTATAAAGTAATGACTTTAAAAGAGACTGATTTTTCAACAAGATATACTGAACCATCATTACCTCCAAGTGGCAGAGCCTTGGGCCCTGTTTATCACAATAAAGGTGAGATAAATGCTTGGATAAATACTAAATGCTTAGTGTTAATGTGTGTTTTAATGGCTTACATGCATCTTCCCTTCAATAAATAAAACTGACATATTCAGTCTCAGATAAAGAGAGTAAAACACCTTTACAAAATTTTGCTTTTTTCACTTATCTGTATTATATAAGTAGGTTAAAAAAACACTGCGCTTGTTATGCAAACATAGTTTCAAAACAAATCTAGTTTACTTTCCACCAGATTGCTGTTCCTAGGTAGGTAGCTCTCTTGTAGGTAGGCCGGTTTAACAGAAGTAGGAACTCTCTCAAATGTTTAATTATCTTGCCTAAGAACCCTGCCAATCATAGCTAGGATTGATACTCAAAATTCTCTGCCTTTCCTGCCACACTAGTTTTTTTTTTTTTTTTTTCCTTTTACATGTAGACAAAAGAAAAAGGGGTTCTATGGAAAGTAATCTCACAGGGTGATCTGATCATAAATTCCTAACTGGGCGGGTCAAGGTGGGTAGTCACGCCCAGGCCTACAACTTCAGTGAAAGGTTTTACGGCAGCCTTGCCCATTGTTCTTGTGCATCTAGATTAACACACCTTTGAAATACCAGAATACCCCTCTTAGTGGGTATTAACCCTCAAGAGAGCACATAATCTTAACTGTCCTGTAATCCAATCCTCACCTTGCTTTTTCCAACCTCCATGTAATTTTCCTTCTGTTCCCTCCTTAATTTCAAATGCATGAAACAAGCTGCTAGACTTATTCCGGGAGCATTTGAGATCTTGCTCCCCAGCATTTGTCATTAGTTTGCCTCAAAAATAAACTTATAAAAAATTCTGTACAGGTTTGGACATTTCTTATGTTGACAAATTCATAAAGGTACTAACCCCTTCAATACCCTGTTCTTTGAAAACCCCTGTTCTTTGAAAACTGGAAGAGAAGTTATGTTTTGAACTTAGTTTATTTTTAGAATTAACTATTACTATTATTCGTTAGTATAAGTTGTTGTTGATGCTGCCCATCTATTGGCCACATTTTGAGCAGCAAAATGCTAGGGTACAACTTGTTTCTTTGAGGAATTACCCCAGTGCTGTATATAGGGAAACTGTGTAAATTTTCTTCTAATTATCACAAGCTGCTAAATCTGTATATTAGTTCTTTTGATCCTGAGGAAAATCATTTTCATTTTGTTGCCCAACACTTTCTAGTTAAAACTTTTCAAAGTCCTTCATACAATCATCGGTTTCTTAGGATTCCGCCTGTATGAATATTACTAGAATTAGGTTATTCCATTCCTGTAAAATGGCCAAAATTTACTTTTCCCTTTGTCTTACGTGCCGTGTTTCCTTTTATTTCCAAACCTGGTTTCTATAGAAGTCTTTGCCTAGGACCCTCATTCCCAGTCCAACTGCATCCTATAGGTAAGTTCCTATTTCTAGATTTTGTTCGCAGTACATTTATTAGTATAAATGCAGTCATATCCAGTAGTGAGTTATACAGCAGTCAGAAAACAATGGTCTGTCAAAATGCTGGTTTCCATAGGATCACATATATTCGGGGGGCAATTTTTGGCTCTCGTTGTATATAATGATTACTGATCTGCTAGAGCCTCCCTAGCTTATTTCTGCCTTACCTTCTTTGGGTTATATATTAATATAACTAAGGAGGAACACATACTCAGTTCAAGTTTGGATATATTAATAAAATGTGACACATTTTCTATATTTAGAATAATATCTCTTGAGCATATTTTTTTAAATAAGCTTTTATTGTGAAGTATAAAAATTTGGAAATTTTTAAAATCTTAGTTACAACATTAACAAGTCAATAGTCTTTACCAGAGAAAGCACCACATTAAAAAAATTACATTCATAACAAATGCTTATGCTAAAATTACTTAATAGTAATTACAACATTAGCAAACTATGAAATTGAAAAACATTTTTCTAACCACAAATCTAAGCCTGCAGTCTCAAACTCAGATGTCTTCAGTGCTAATTAAGAAACACAAAGTAGTGACATAGTCTAATATAGGACGGAGTCCAATGGATTGTGGTAAACTAGGAATGCATGCCAACCTAAGCATGTTTCAAATTTTGAAATGTTATGCATATAGGATAAAACTGTGGGCCAAGCTGGCCTGTATCAACTGCCAGTTTACAACTCTGGCCTAAATGAATTTTTGGCAGTTTGTGTCTAATCTTCAAAATGGCAGACTGTATGTGTATGTATGTGTGTATGAAGCTTAAGTCACTATTCTAAGGAGAGTTGATAAAAACTTCAAGAAAAGGTATTTTGCATTGAATCAGTTAAAGTAGCAGCATGGATATATTATATATTCTTCACGTATAAGGTTAAGAGATAAAAATTTTAAAATACCTTTATTCACATGTTGGGGAGACTATTATTTTGTTATGTGTAAGAGTTAATTGAAAGGAAATTTCATTCTTTTATCAATAGAAAGTCACATACCGTAGTACATTATTTCTTAGAAATATTTACGTGAAAAATAAAAGTAGTGGTTTTACTAAAGCCATTGTTCAGAAAACATTCAATCATATTACCTCACAATATACAAAAGAAAATACTTGTAATTCAGTTAACAATAAATTTTACTTTATCTTTAAAGGGTATAGGGTATATTATTGTAGAACTTTAGATTTTATACTTTCAGTTAAAAGTAAAGGTTCTAGTCTGAACATGTAAAATTGCTATAGCTCAAATGGCTGTAACCGTGTTGGTTTGTTAAGCCAAAGTAGCTTTATAGAATTTACAACTCCAAAAAAAGAAAAGGAAAAAAAAAAAAAAAGAATTTACAACTCCACTATCAATGACTTTACATTAGTAACTTTTAATAGTTTATTAAGTGATGGAGGTATTGGAGTGACAAAATCACCTTTAAAAATGTTACAAAGGCACATTATAATTTAAATATACTACTACACTAGGAATACATATTTAAAAATAATCTATAGACAACACAGATATCAAACAAAACTGAAAATACATTTATTCCAAGCCTTATTAACACAATACCCAAAAATAGTTTCTACTTTTTAAGAATATTTTAGCTCTCAGCTTGAGTTTATCATAAAAAGAAAGCACCAAATCTAGCTATGTGATCTTCCAATTTAAAAAAGTTCAGTTTTATCTTTTGTGTAAAAGTTATTTAGGACAAATCAATTTCATTGTAGTCATTCATTTTTTTAAATTAAAAAGTCAAAGCTGTTAAGTTCTTGGCCTAAAGTTAGATGTTTAGCAAACTTAGAGTAGGTATAGAAGAAAATGTTAAGACAATATCTGTCAATTAATACAACGGATATT
>NW_006440645.1:7492241-7503320 GCF_000325575.1 Pteropus alecto | reverse complement strand
GAAAAAATGTTTGGCATTTTTTTCTAATCTGATATTTGGCAGTTTTTAAGTTCAGTCAAGTCTTATGCATCTTATCTGCATTCCCACATTAATTTTAATTATTAAAAGCACTTAAATAAGAAACAATCAGGATATTTTAGAATTCAAAGTTAATACCGGTTTTATACATCATAAGTATTTCTATGGTAGAAAATTAAAGGTGAAAATAAGATTATAAATTCACTGTGGATCCATAAAAGAAATAAACATGTTTCTCAAAGCAAGTCAATAGTAGAGATATCACATAAGGGTATACAATACAGGCAGATATATTATAAGCTGTTTGAGCAGTTCCGTAAAAACCAATATAGTTTCTATGAATAAATTTATTTTAAATTAATAAATTATTCATAATTAAAAATTTGAGTTTTCATAAATAATAATAGACTATATATTGAGTATGTGGGATTCCCACAAACAATAATACTTCAACATCATCTCATCCAAATATTGGTTTAGTTATTCAAATGCATTTGAAGATTACATTCGACTGGTCTGTAACACTGAATTCCAGACTAAATTGATAGCAATTAAATATATAGTGCTGTCTGCTTATTCTTCACATCATCAGAGGATGAAACTCTTTTCATAAGAAACATGATGCCCACACTGGTTACATACAGTGATCCAGTTAGTTTGCATATTTATGGAGAAAGCGTTCAAATGCATCATAGATGGCTCGTCTAAAATTAAAAATGAAAGAAAAACTAGTAATTAGCAAGGTGGGGGGAGGAAACAGTGCTTTTACTATAGGTTATTTCCAGAATTACCTGTGGCTTTTAACTGACCTCCTCTCCAGATAGTTGTGAAAGAGGCAGTTACCTGAGGGTGTTTGTATCCATGTTACTTCACCACCACTGGAAAACTGCAAATGTATTTCCGGTTCAGAAGCACCATTTTCTTCTGTGCAGTACTTTTTGTGCCTTCAGATTTATATATGTTTACATATATGTGTAATACATAAAATGATAAAGGAACTGGTTTCCTTTTCGTCACTTCTTGAATATTAACTGGCTACATAACTTTTCAGAATGTAGTATTCATTCTATTTCAGATTATGGTATAGATGCTTTTTCTTTATAAAACAAACATGTTCCTAGCAACTGAACTTAAAATCAAAAGCCTTAGTTTCCTACATTAACTTTACTAGGTATTTTAATATCTTTATTGGAAAGGAACAGTCAAATTGATCTGGCCCAGGTCCATATCATATTATTTTTAAAGCTAGTTTTGGTTTTTTCATGTTGTGAAATTCTACATTTTCACTGGAGAATGTTCAGAAAATCCAAAAATACAGAAAGGAGAAAAAGTCAGAACTCCACCACTCTAAGGTATCTACTTTAATGTTTTCATATATTTCCTTCAGGCTTTTTTTTAATGCATATGTCTATATTTTTACCCAGTTTAAAAAATAACTATGAGATGATATTCTATATCCTACACATTTGACTAAGCATTTCCCCACATCCTTAAAAAAAGATTAAGATTATAAAAATATATAACCTTTAAAACTGGCAGCCTCCTAATAGATTATGATTTCCAATATAACGGGAAGACAGCTTTCCATTACACTTGTATAGTATTACACTTGTGTATGTTTGGCTCAAAAATTGACTCTCGTAAAATGTAACAAACAATGAGAAGGGAAACAAATTAAAGATGGACATTTGCATGTTGGTGTAAACACATTACGAGATTGTGTTTTAGGGCGAGTATGAGAGCAGCAGTTGACTGCAGGTGAGAGAGGGCCCTGAGGTGTCTGTCCACTGGACAGGTTTTTCCTCTGAGTTAGTCCTGGATACTTGCTCTGTTAGAATAAATTTACTTGATCTCCTGATGCCTAAGCTTGCAACCTAGGCTTGTGTAAATGGTATGAGGGCAGTTAGGAAAGGTATACCTTTTAAATCATTTTAATAGTCTCTATTCACTTACAGTATCAATCAGTTCTAAATAACTTAAAAGAAAATATCAGAGCATACAAAGAAGTGGCTTCTTTTACATCTGGTGAGTGAAAAGAATGAATTTTTAAAAATTCTATTCCAATATCATCTAAACTTTGTTCAAAATTTTGAAGTGACTGGTGGGGAGTAGGAGAGGCCAAATAGCTTAGTAGTGACTCTGCACCTGAGAAAGCTATTTAATCTTTTTTGTCCCCTGTATTTGTATAAAGGGGTTAATAACATATGAAGCAATTGCTCTAGTACCTGGCACACAGTAACAGCTAACATTTCTCTCTTTCTCAAATGAAGCCTTTAAATGAACACTTGTTAGTTTTTACAGCTGACTTTGATTATATCTATTCTTCCTAATGCCTCCCAGCCACACTTCCATTTAGATACATAAAAGAGAAAAATAAATTTGATACTGATTTACTAAAGCAAGCATGTGGGTTGTCTGCATTCACAAATAGAACTTTAGACTCTACTTGAGCAACCCTAGCAACCCTAAGTACTCACAATTCTTGTTTGCTGTGCAAGAGAGTCACACTGGGTAGGTAGTCTGTTCACTTAGCAACTAACAGGGACTCAAATGCTGAATAAATAATTTTTAAAACATTGTATAATAAAAAGGTTTATTATATGCTTCAGGACATTACAGACTTAAAGAATTACTCCAGACATCTAAAAGGTTATATCTGTAAGTTGAACTAAATAAGTAACAACAAAGAATTATTAAAAAGAATTAAAACATGTCAAACATAGCTATTCAGCTGGAAGTTTTTGAAACTTTATTATACACAGGGCACTGATCTAAGCACTTTATGTGAACTAGTTTATTTAACCATTAATAATTATTATAGTCCAAGGATACCTTTTACCATCAAATTGAATAGAGGTAGAAATAATGCAGGATACCAAAAACTAGTTATAGCATAGTTTTTATAAGTTATAACAAATAGTGGAATCATAAAAGGTTATTAACAGTAAAACCAATATTTCACTGCTCACTTAGTTCAGTATTCACTTGCTACTGAAAAATATTGCTGGATTTTCCACAGATGCTCAGGCCATTCTGAGAGAACATTAGAGTGGAGTGAAAAACTCAAGATGAATTAAGCAAGTTTTATAAACCTGGTATTCCTCCCTATTCCCTAAAATGCCTGGTCATAAATATCTGAAGAGGGGAAACCACACAATAAAGCATGCCTATCATATGCTACTAGTTCTCTAAAAAACAAAAACAAAAACAAAAACAAAAACAAAAAAAAAACGTAAGAGGACAAGAAAGGAGAGAGTACCACAATGTGAAATTGAAGGAGGCAGGAAGAAATAAGACTAAAATGTATGATAAAAATACCCAATCTTTTGTTAGTTGTTACCAAAAAAAAAATCCAATAACAAACAACAAATAAATAGACACCTATTTAGACCAATCATCTTACCTGAAGAGTCCTTGTTTAAAAAGATAAGCACTAATGTGACCCCCTTCTAGATAGCGAATTTCACAGCCTGGCCAAATTTCTTGTAGACTTCGAACTCCTGTTCGTGGAATATAGGCATCTTCTTTGGCTTGAACCACTATGATGAGGCTTGGGTCAACTGGAACTAGGTACAGGATTTTTTTAAAAATGCAACATATGTACTTTAGAAAATCTCTAAGGTTTTTATATAAGTACTATTAATTGTATTAGAAATACAGTATATCATACAACGCAGTAAATGAAACATCTGTCAAACTAGAACTCTTGTTAAGATAAATACAACTATAATATCAATATTCATCTCTAATACAGTGAGATGAAAATTCTAAAGCTGAAAAATCCAGTGGTTTTAATGAACTAATAAGATGGCCTTAGATTTTCAAGAATAAAATATATTTAAATATTAACTTATCTTGAAAAACACATTCTAGAGCTGATAAATATACTCCTGAAAATACAAAATTATAAAGTATCTTTAAAATTATTTCACAAATATTTACACACCAGCAAATATTCTCAATTTCATATAAAAATCCATACCTGAGAAATTTGCTACATGAGTACATTCATCCATGACTCCTTTCATAAATATTAAAGATTCTTTCTGAAGATTCTTTCTTCTTTGTTCTTTACTGAGTAAGTGGTGTGCCTGAGGATTACAACTTGTATAACTACTGTTGTTGGTTGGAAGTGTTTGCTTGAAGCACTCCATCTTAGAGGTATCTTGCAACAAGAGTCTTTCTGATGTGGCAATGAAAGATGTTTTACTAGATTTATGGCACTCAGCAGGTTTTGGGGATACCACCTGGTCTGTCATATCTAAATTTAAAGTTCCAGAAACCAGACTAAGGTTAGTGAGCTTGTCTGCACTGCTAGGGAAGTATTTCACGAACTCCTGTCCCATTTTGAAAGAATCTGTCTGAATATAGGGAAGAAAAGAAAACATAATTTAATATAATATAGGATTTTATTTATCAACCTGTTAAAGAAATCACAAATGTCCGTCAATGAATAAATGAGAAAAAAATGTGGTATATACACACAATGAATTATTCGGTCTTAAAGGGGAAGGAAATTCTGACACATGCTAAAACATAGACAAGTTTTGATGACATTATGCTAAATGAATAAGCGAGGCACAAAAGGACAAATATTATGATTCCACTTTTATGAGGAACCTAAGGTAGTCAAATTCATAGAGGCAGAAAGTTGAATGGTGTTTGCCAGGGGTGGGGCAGGGACAGGGAATAGGTTGTTTAATGGGGACAGATTTTCAGTTTAAAGAGATGAAAAATTCTGCACTTGGATGGTGACGATGGAGATGATGGTCGTATAACAATGTGAATGTACTTAATACCACTGAACTGTGCAATTAAAATGGTTAAAATGGTACGTTTTATGTTGTGCATATTTTACCACAATTTAAAGAAAAAACCTGAAAAGATGTCAAATTTTAACTGAGAACCAAGATGAATGATATATTTTACTGCTAAATGTTTCCTACTGAACAATAAAGGGTATCATTTATTCTGTCTCATGTTTTTATTGCTGAAGTTTGGAAATCCATGATCTGCTAGAACTTCCAAAAGTCTTATGAGTATATCCTGGCATTAATACATCAGCCAATCTAAATCCCATTTTTAGGCTGAACTAAGAATTAAAATTATCAAGGAAAATACACTGCCTTTTAAAATCTCAAAAGTATGTCCTAAGTTTAAGGACTTACAAATACAACAGAATTTAATAAAAATAAACTGTGTCAAATACTAAAAGCAAAGACAGAAGACAAAAATGATAGCCTGGGAAAATATATTTGTAACCTATATGACAAAAAGTTAATTGATTTATTAAGAAACAAGTGAATAAAAAGCCCAAAATCATAACAGAAAAGATGGGCAAAGGATATGCATATAAGGTCAGAGAAAATAAAATACAGATTGCTCTTAAATTTATAAACATGTTTAATTTCACTAAAAATTAAGTAAATTAAACAAAAACTACCAATTTTCATTATCAGGTTGAGCAAAATTGTAGGTTTGATAATACACTGGATTTGTGAACTTACTGGGAAAAAGACACACATGTTCCTGCTGGTAGTGTAAACTGACACAACTAGGATTAGACAACCTAGTTAACCACATTACAAATGCATATACCCTTCAACTCAGCAACAACGAAATTTCTAGGAATTTACAATTGTGAAATGATGTATGTATGAGTCACTCATTGAAGCATTGTTTTTTAATAGCGAAAGATGAGAAACATCAGTCTGTTTTAAAAAAGGATGAAAAATTGGTTGAGGGCAAGGAAAAAAGAAAAAGAAAACCACCACCTGGTTAACAGAACAAATCACTAAAGCCATCCAGACAGGGACATGTAAGATCAAAGCATCTGAGAATTAATTACTCAGAGTGGCACACAAACAGATTAAACTTCTTTTGATAGGGAAAACAGTTTTTAAAACAAAAACAGAAGGAAGCCATTTTGACATTTCTGCATATTCATTGCTCTGAACTAGCTCTAACAGACAAAAAAGACTCGTATACAACCACCAAGCCAGAGGCACAGAGAAAGTAGTGCTGGGTAAGAATACACTGCCATTTCAGACCAAAATTTATGAACCTCCCTTTAAAAAAACCCATGTTTTAAGATCTCAAATATAGGTATCTTTCTGATTGCATGGGTAGTTGACCACAAGGAACTAATTAGTAGTTAGAACTATTTTCTAACAAAGCTCGAAGGCAAGAAATTAACTACCCTTTGAGGTTATGCAAGATAGACTTAACTTTGTAAGTGAGGTTTATAAGTGATAAAATTATAAATGAAAAGTCCTCATTGACAGAAAAATTCCATTTCTGAGATTTCTTGAGATTCTCTAGATGTCTCAAATGATGCATTTTATTTTAACTTTCAGAGTGATTGTGCAAAATTTTTAAATTTGTGAAAAGAAAATTCATGAAAAGAACTGGTCACCTTAGCAGTGTAATAGGGAACCCATTCATCATATTGGCAAATTAAGAGAAGCATTTATCCTGCCTTTCCTATATGAACTGAATTATTAAATAAGAGATGAGGTAAGTACATTTTTTATAAAAGTCTTCAAACTAATGACAGAATTAGAATATCAGCATTTTGCAACCCTCAACAAATAAAATGACACAGGCATTACACATCAATGGAGGCTTAAACCACAAACAAGAGACAACAAAATATTATATGCTTCCCATATTCTTACCAAAGAAAAAGTTTAATCAAGCCTATACACCTAGTTGCCAATTTGCAGGCAATATAGAGCATGGGGGAACATGCTAAACTGGACCATGAGGATGCAATCAGAAAACTCTAGACTGTGAGCAACTCTACAGGTAAATAACCCAAGTTCTTCAACGGAAAAATTTTAAGGGAAAGAAAGGGATGGAAGAGAACTTACAGATCAAAAGATACTGAAAAGAAACATCTAATAAAAACTAGTGTCTAGGGGTATACATTTAGACAATAAAATTATTTTAAAGATGAAGTAATTACTATAAAAATCAGGATGACGATAACTGATAGCAGGGGAACGGGGGGCCTTTGATGAGGGCACACTGAAGTAGTTTCCAGGCTGGGAGTCAGTTTCTGAGCCGGGCAGTCGAGTTCTATTTATTACAAGTGTGTTTGCCATTTAATAAATGTAGTTAGCTATACATTTGCTTTGCATGACTATCTGTACCTGTATTTTATTTTAAAATGAATTTTAAAAGGTAACAAATAGTACTGCTTTCTTAAAAAACTGCAATTCTTTTTAAAAATTTGTATCATTAAACAATCAATTTTTCTCCCAATGTTATGCAGAAATTAAAAATACTTACTCCACAATATTCAAGCATTTGAATAATTTCTTCCTCATAAACTGTCTGTGTGTAATATTGTTTTTCCAGCTCCCTCCAGTTGATTGATTTACTCAGCACGCCCTGAAATAACAAACTAAGATCAAATCACACCACAAAATATTTTGTCTAAAAATTTTATTATTACTGTGTAGAAGAGTTAACGTAGCAGGCTTAAGGTTTCCCATCTTTAGAAAGGCCTGCTTGTAAGGTTGGCCCTTGACTAAAGTCTGGGAACTTGACTAATAAACAGTTCTTTACCCTGATATAAAACTTCCTAAATTATAAAGTAGGTCTCTGTGCCTGAACTGCTTGTACAAACAATATAGTTTCTGCTGAACACCTGCTTTCCTTCTGGAACCCTGGTACATGCTAGGCAGAGGGTTCCTAAGTGACTGACCCCTGATGAAAATCCTGGACTCCTAGGCTCAAGTGAGGTACACTAATAGACAATACTTTGCACATATTGTCACAATTCATTGCTGGAAGAATCAAACTCATCTTGAGACTCCAGTGAAAGCCCATGCCTGGAATCCTCTGGACTTCGCCCTGTGTACCTTTCCCTTTGCTGATTTTGTATTATATCGTTTTGCTATAACGAGTCTTAGTTATGATACCACCACATGCTGAGTCCTGTGATTCCTTTTAGTGAATCGCCAAACCTGAGGGTGGTTCTGGGAGCCCCCCAAACAATTACCTTTAATCATATATAACTATCTAAATTTTAATTATAATTAAGTTACCGTAGTGAAGACCCCAGATGCTGTGGACCAAGACAGACATGGAATCAATGGCATGGGCTTAGGCCAGTTGGATACCGCTAAGGAAGCCATCTGTAATATGTTAACAGAGTCAGTTAGACAGCTTCTGTTTAACCTTTCTAGTCATTAAAGTAAAAAATAATATTAACTAGAACTTTGTGTAGTAGTTGGTGAGATAAGACACGAACACAAAGTCTCTATAGACTCATGAGACTATCCAGCAACCTCTTCAAACTTCTCAAATCATAAATTCAACAACAACATATAACTTAGAAAAGCAATAAAGTATATTGGAAAACTTTAACTTCCAGATCCTTCACAGAGAACTACTTCCTATTGGGTAAACATAGAGCTTAATAGGCTGACATGTAGATGCTGGGTAGCAGGCTAAGCACACTCACCACCTAAGTTACTTGCTCAGGTACAGCAAAATCACAACTATAAGATCTCAGACCCTTGAAGTTGACTGAGAGATGCCAAGAACTTGGTAAACTACAAAGCAGAATATATAACTGATGTAAAATGTGTTTAGAGAGTGGAAAAGTTATTTTTGGCTAGAGGAATCAGAGAAGGCTTCATGAAATGGCTGCACCTTTTAGGGAAAATGAAAAATGGGGTCTTGTCTTCCACATAAAGAAGACAGCATGATCAAAGGCAAGATGGTAAGAAAGCAGAGTTTGGTAGGGGAACAGCCAATATACTTCAACTCGGCTGGTCACCAGGGCACATGTGGCCAGTGGGGTCAGGGAGATAGGTACAGCTGGAAAGGTTGATCGGGCTCAGATTTGAGGTCCCTTTGCCCTGAAGATAAAGGGGAGTTAATAAAGAGGTGTGAGCAAAGAGTGGCACTGTCAAAGAAGTGATTCAAGGGAGCAAAAATGAGAGTAGTTTATAGGATTGATTAGAGGATGAGATTTGGGATAAGAAAACCAGTTAAGAGGCAATATCCAGGTGAAATCATAAGGCCTTGCCCTAAGTCATAACAATGGAAACTACTAGGTAGGAAAATAAATCCTTTTCCATTTTTCAGTTTCATTGTCTGATAGTTTTGAATTTGAGTAAGTTTTTAAAGCTAATTTTACCAGCTTCACATTTTGGTATTATGAATGAGAAAGTTTTTGAACTTAATTTTATAATTCAAATTAAGATCTTATAGCAAATAATATATTTGTTAATGTACTGAGTGACTAATACATCCAGGTGATGAACCAGGTTATATTCCTGGCCCTCACTGAATCTGCTGCTTTACGGAGCAAACAAGTACTAATCACAGTACAGTGAAATAAGGACTAACAATGGGAGATGAAACGTACTCTGGAGTAAGGAAGGCTGGGAGTCAGGAGGAGCTTCTCATAGAAAGTAAGCTCTAAAGTGGAACTAGAGGAGCGAGCTGTTATTCAGTCAGGTAAAAGGAAATGGAGGGGGCACTAGAAGGGTCCCAGCACCCAGCGTAGCTAGAGCCCAGTGCAACAGTAGGCCTCAGGCAGGTTTTAAGCAGGACAAAGCAGAGATCAGATTTAGTAAGATCACTAGGGTGTGGAGAAAAACTGTTAAGAAAAATATTAATTAAAGACTAGAGATAGAGTGATCAAGTAGGAGGCCACTTTAGTGTACTCTAGAAGACACAAGTAAAATAGGTTGGTGTTGCCAGGGATAGAGCTAAGAGATCAATGAAAAGTATTTTCTGAATGAGCTATTTTCACCAATTTAACAGCAAAATAAGACATTATGCTTGAAACTTGAGTTGTTTTATAATCAACTTTTAACAATATTAAATCCAATACCTGAGCTATAATCGTGGAGAAAGCACAATCAATGCCTATATAAATCATACAAAAAAATAATACCATTATTTCACAACTGGAATGAAAGTTTAGAATGTTTCTGCTTTCACCAAAACTAAAATTAATTCTATACCTAAAGTGAAATTTTAAAATAACTAGATTCCCCAGATCTTATAAACATAATCACAATTAAATATCAGTTGAAATGAAAGGCTTACATGTCCTCCCATGGATATCCCGGTCATTCCTAGAGGTCCGTACCCTTCCCTCTCCAGCCAGTGCAAGAGAGCCGTGGACTCTAAAACAAGAGCTCCTCCCATCACAAACAGGTCTGACACATTCTTTAAGCTGGACCTTCTAGCCTCACAAAACAAAGAAAATTATTTTTTGTATTTACATTTTAATATGCAAATTTACTACAGGAAGCTAGACTTCAATGTCTTCTTTTAAAGGACAAGGACAGCTAAGTAAAACAATGGACTAAGTGATGGAATCAGAGTGCTGCTAATATTGTTCTATATATTAATCATCTAAAACTTACATTTAAAAAGTTGTATCTGCTCTACAGCATATAATCTTTATTGAATTTCAGCTATTTAGCTATTCTGAAGTCCAGAAAAGAAAATCTTATTTGATGATATTTTAAGAACTGATAAAATATTTATGGGAAAATAACAGTTCTATTCTGTCAATTTTTAAATTACTATTGATATAAGAAAAAACAAATTTATAGTTGTCCCCACTTAGAAAGTACTACAATAGAACTTAAAGCATAACGTTTTTAAAAAAGCAATGTAAAGAATTGAACCAAATACTAGGCTCATGTATTACCAAAACACTTAAGTACGTTGTTTAAGTTTATAAATATACAATTTATAATTACAATAAAACATTGAAAAGAAATTTTTATAAAAATACATATTTCGATTAAATAAAAACCAATTTAACTGGAATTTTTGTTTTAGAAACTGATTTTACATGAAAGTACATTTCCTTATAAGAAGTAATTACATCTTTAGATTCCAGAACTATTCTTAAATGGTGAGAGAAAACAGTATTATTTTATTACTAAAGTGACCAAGTACAATCTATTTTTCAAAATTTATTTCATATAAAGACATACATAATTGACTATTAAATGAAACCCCTAAGTATACAACAATTTATTTTATCATTGGTTATTTATTATACTATGCAAAATAATT
>NW_006440645.1:7481576-7492212 GCF_000325575.1 Pteropus alecto | reverse complement strand
AGTTGTTAAAAACAGAATTCTGGCCCCCAAGAGCTTCTGGCCCACAGTCCTACCACATCCACCCAGAGCTCATAAGTGCATACATAAGGCAAAGCTTCTCTTTATGAAAAATACACTATTCTATGTCAAAACAGATCATACTCATGCTTCATCAAAAAAGAGGCCATTTATCCTTATATTTGTTTCCTATCCTCATTCTAATTTTCTATGATCACATAATTCCTGAATATTTTTTTTTCTCCCCTCTTTAATTCGCCCCCTGTCCCCCACTTCCACCAATTCCCAATTATTTATTTTGGCCTGGTATGAAAGTTTGAATTTTCAGGTCCACCTGAGTTTGCTCTTTATACAGTGTCTAGGGTCAAAAACTTAATAAATAAATCAAAACTAAACACAATATAGATTATAGAAATGCAAAATAATTACCTTCAAAGTTCATCATTTCAACAGACCAAGAAGAGAAAGTTTATTTTCAGATTACCTATGTTATTATGCATTGTAAGAATAAAAAGGGCAGTGTTTAATTTTACAAAATGTACTTTAAAAAGTTATCATTTATTCAGTTAAAGTTTTATAAATAAAATATATCTTCAGTCAGCCTATTAAAATACTTATGTATTTATTAGACATTTAAAATGAAAACCTTAAAATAAAAATAAGTTAACATTCCTCCTATAGTTTTATAATTTTCCAATAATACTTGAAGATTAAACTTAGAAATGATTAACTGAATACTACTAAATATTTTAATATTACTGAAAATTCAGAATAAAGACTGCAACAGTGAATATGACATATACTTACATTTGGTCCTTGGGTTTCCTGCAGCCATTTAAGAATGTAGGTCAAAGAGAAAGTTTTAAAATAATTACTCTCTATCTCAAAACACATTAACTTTAGCAAAATAGTTAAAGTTGAAGACAATTTAATACTGAAATAACTGTTTTCTGGTTACCTCACATATGCTTTTTAGTTCTCAGATTTTTCAACTTAACTGCTTTTTTTAAACAGCTTTACTGAAATATAGTCATATAACACAATTTACCCATTAAAAGTGTACATTTCAATGTTTTTAGTAAATTTATAGGATTGTGCAATCTTCAACTTAATTTTAAAATGGTTTATTTATTTCACTTATATGCTTATTAGGGAAAATTCAGAAAACATAGAAATGCTTATTAGAAGAAAAACTTTTATTTATGTATAACTATATTAATACATTGCTGTATTTCTTTCCAGTATTTTTCCTTTTGCATAATTTTTTTAATGGATTTTTTTCTTTTTTTTTGGATACCTGTGTCATACTATAGAATTTTATATCCTATTTTTGCATTAAAGATACTTTTTATCCATTAGTGTGAACTTTTAAAAATGATAATCAACTGTTAAAATTTACTGAATGCTTTTTTACCAAGCATTATTTTATACAGTATTAACTATATAATACTGTGAGTAACCTAAGAGATCGTTCCCACTGCCAACAAAAAAGTTGAGGTATTAAAGGTTAAGTAACAGGTCCAAGGTCATACGGGTAGTAAGTGGTAAAGCAGTAAACGTAACACAACCAATTGAATAATGTGAACCAATTTTCTCAACTGTTTTGTGATTGTTGGACACGGAAGCTATTTCTAAAGTTTTACTATTATAAATAAAGCTACATAAATATCTTTCTTCTATTGTTTTCTCTTTTCTTAGTATTTTATCCTTAGAATAAATGTCTCAGGATGAAAATCACTGTCAAGGGAAGTCAGATTTTTTTAAGGCTCACAATGCATATGGTAAAAATGCTTTCCCAAAGAGCTGAACTGATATTGACAGCCATCAGTAATGAGAGTGCCCATTTCATAATAGCCTCATGACTACTGTGTTTTATTTTTTTAAATCTTTGGTAATTGTTGCTGCAACTTTATATTTCTCTTATTACCAACAACGTTGAGCATTTCTTTATATCTGTACATCAGTTTCGTTTCCTCTTCTGGGTACAGTCTGACATCATCTTGAAAATTAAGTTAAGAACTGTTCTAAACCTCAGCTGATACTTAAATGTGAATGCATTTAAAACATGAGGGTTTCCTTAATAGCAAACATTTGACTTATTAATATTAAAATTCAACATAAGTTTCACAGGAAATAAACATACAATTTATCTTAATTATAAAACAGAAGCACAATCCTTACTTCAGTTTTTAAGACATGAAACAATTTTTCATGTCATTCTTCTTAAGTACTTTCTGAACTGATGACTAAATTTAACTCATTTAGAAAAGTTGGCTACTATCTAGCATTCCTTTTGAAGACTAAATCTATAAATAAGAGATAAGATTTCTAGGTATCACAAAAGGATATAATAAGGGTTTTCTAACAACAAAGAAGCCATCCGGGCTTCTTTAATCATAGGACGGGCCATCAGTGTTCGTCGTCTCCAGTAATGCTAAAGAAAGAAAAGATGACATACTTAAAGAATAAACACATCTGCTAAGGAGAGTATGTTGACAAATTAGGGATTCGATATTATAATAAAGTCTTACATGATCTCCTGTTCCAGCAAGATGAATGCATACGGGCCTATATTTGCTGTTCCACTCTTTAGGCACAATAAATTGGAACCTATTTAAAATAAAACACATTAGTGAATTCTCTTTAAAACTTTTAATACAAAAGACGGAAAAAAATACAAGAAAAAAAGAAAGAAAAGCCTTTTAATACAAACTTTCAGTTCTTAAAGTTTTATGATTAAATTATTTGGAAGCAAAGATCATTCAGAATTTTGACATTCAAATCAAAATCGATTAAACTGTTTGCCTAAAAGCAATGAAGATATTATAAATTTGCTTTGTGTTAGGATATTAAAATATTCAATTACAATATAAACACTGACTATATTGTAATTATTTTTTATCTTGTTCAGTACTACAACTTTAAATTGTCTTATTTTGTAGAGACATCAATGTATATGATTAAGTCTTAGAAAACAGAACCCTTTAGGTGGCTGCATTCTCAGGCAACATAAACTACAATTCTGAGCTTACTTACTTTGCTTGGGCAAGGGACAATATTACTAGTTAACTATTGTCAATAAACTACTGAATAGAAGATAAACAAATATATTCAAGATGGTTTCTGCTTTGTGCTCATGGGAACGAACTCTTAATTTTTTCCAGAGCCCCATGATGAATGGGTACAGGCCACATGAGCTCCTCTGCCACAGATGACTGGGCCAGGTATAGGCCAAATTATGGCTATGAGATTTACCCTTCTAGTAATCTGGAATTGAGACAGACTTAGAATGTGTTGGGCTTTTGAAAATGGAAGCTGTGTGAGGCTGTGGCAGCTCTTATTTTGTTGTGGTTGCATGAGAAACCGAGAAATGGCATGCACATGGGTCATAAAGCAGAGATAAGAGACCATAAAGCACCCGGGAAAGGGAAGTATGCATGTGGATCTTGATGGCTTCCCATTTCCAGCTTCCAAGGTCTCTTAAAAAAAAAGAGAGAGAGAGAGAGAGAGAACTGATATTTAACATGTTATTAGTTCCAGATGTACAAAATAATGATTCAATGTAATGATTCAATGATACGATCACCACAATAAATCTAGTTATCATCTATCACCACACAGTTACACAATTCTTTTTCTTGTGATAAGAACTTTTAAGATCTACTCTCTTAGTAATGTCCAAATATACAATACAGTGTTATTAACTAGAGCCACCATGCTGTACATTATATTCCCAAGACTTATTTATTTTACGACTGAAAGTTTGTACCTTTTGACCACCTTTGTTCATTGCCTACCCCCCAAACCCCCATCTCTGGCAACACCAATCTGTTTTCTCTATGAGTCTGAGGGGGTTTTGTTTGTTTGTTTTAAGATTCCACATATAAGTGAGATCATATGGTATATGTCTTTTTTTCTTTTTTTTTTTCTTGGTGAGTCTAGCTAAAAGTTTGCCTACTTTATCTTTTCAAAAACCCAGCGCTTAATTTCATTGATCTTTTCTGTTTATAGTCTCTATGTCATTTATCTCTGCTCTGATCTATACTATTTCCTTCCTTCTACTGACTTTGGGCTTAGTTTGTTCTTCTTTCTCTAGTTCCTTGAGGTGTAAAGTGTTGTTTGAGATCTTTCTTTTTTCTTAATGTGTTTATATCCCTGTGACCTTTACTCTTAGAACTGCTTTTGCTGCATCTCATAAGTTTGGGTGTATTGTATTTCCATTTTCATTTGTCTCAAGGTTTTTTTTTTTTAATTTCTTTTTTGACTCATTGGTTATTTAGTATCATGTTGTTGAGCTGCTAAATATTTGTAAATTTTCCAGTTTTCTTTTTGTATTTGATTTCTAGTTTCATACCAATGTGGTCAGAAAAGATGCTTGATTTGATTCAGTCTTCTTAAATTTATTAAGACTTGTTTTGTGGGCTAACATATGATCTATCCTTGAGAATGTTTCTTGTACACTTAAAATGAATGTGTATTCTGTTGCTGTTGGATACAATAGTCTGTAAATGGCTGTTAAGTCCATTTAATCTAACATGTATTTGAAGTTCGATTTCCTTATTGATTTTTTGTCTGGATGATCTATCCATTGTTGAAAGTGGGATACTGAAGTTCCTTACTGTTATTGTATTGTTTATTTCTTCATTCAGGTCTGTTAATAATTTCTTTATATAATTTGCTCCAATGTTGGGCGCATATATATTTACAGATGTTACATCCTCTTGTTGGATTTGCCCCTTCATCATTATATAATGACCTCCTCTGACATTTACTACAACCTTTATCTTAAAGTCTCTTTTGTATAAGTACAGCTATCTCTGCTTTATTCTGTTTCTATTGCATGGAATATGTTTCCATTGCTTCACTTTCACTGTTTATGTTTTTATATTGGAAGTGAGTCTCTCATACGCAGCAATATAGTTGGGTCATCTTTTTTTTTTTATCTATTCAGCATTCCACACCTTTTGATTGGAAAATTTAATCCATTTACATTTAAAGTGATTATTGATAGGTATGGACTTACTATAGCCATTTTGTTAATTATTTTCTAGCTGTTTTATGTCTTTTGTTTCTTCCTTTGTGATTTTATGCTTTTCTGTAGTGATGTGCTTATGTTTTTTTCCTCTTCTGTTCATAAAGATTTTAGTTACTATGAGACTTATACAAAACATCTTATGTTTATAATAGCATACTATAAGTTGATGACAACTTAAGTTCAAATGTATACTAAATCTCTATAATTTTACTGTCCTCTTACACCATGTGTAATGGGGAAAATCCAAGTAATTACTGTAATTAATGCTAAGTAATTTCAAATGACATGCTATTGATATTATAATTTTAAGTGAACATAAACGACTTACTACTTTAACTTTCAGAATAAAAATTCTTACCTTGCAATAACAGATTCAATTGGCATGATATCAGGCACATAGTGGGCCATTGGAGAAACAAAGTGTCCATCTAGTATCTTACAGTCTGACTGCTCTTCAATCTAAAAGCAAAGCAAAACCCAAGATGTATACATTTAGATTAATGTATGTTCAGTCTATTATAAATGTTTTTTCTGCAAAAAAATTTCCATTCAATTAAAAATTTTTAGTGCCTACTATGTGTATCTTTCTTGCCCAACTCTGCATTCTAAAGGCATGGCCTCCATTTGCACACATTTCTTTTCCTTCTGTATCCTTTACTGCATACAGTCTAGATGGGAAACTATAAACAAAGCTCATTTATGCAATGATATGCAATAACTTGAAATACTAGCTAGAAGAATTTGACAATGTAAAAGTAAACATAAGACAATTTAGTGACAGATGATTGCGGGGCTGGGAGAATGGAGTGAAGGGTTAAAGAAGTACAAATTAGTAGTTGATAGATGGTAACAGGGATGGGGAGCACAGCATAGAGAATGCAGTTAGCATTAATATACAGGCTAGGTGGAGAATCAGAAGGGAAAAGGAGTAATTAGGGGGATCATTCTATAAACTATATAAATGTCTAACTAATGTACTGTACACTTGAAACCGACAAAAAAAAAAAAGTCGACAGGAACAATTTACAAATTATAAAAATAATTTACACAATTAAGTAAGGGTTTATATCAAATATGTTAGAATGGCTTATTTTCATGTAATTATTGATGTAAAAAGTCATGTCAACACATTAAATAAAGAGAAATGTGACATTTATAGATATAGCAAAGCCATTTGCTAATATTCAATACCTAAACTTTTTTTCCCTTCAAACAGTTGTTCGTTTCTTCCTTTAAATAATCTTTACCAGGCCAATAGTCAAAATTAAATTTGCAGTAAAGTCACACATTTTCGTTAAAATCACAAACAAAAAAAAAATGTGTCTGTTGTTGTTATATACATCCAGCTTTACTTAAAACATGAATTCTAGTCAGTTGTGTCAACATTTATTAAATAATCCACATTTTTTGCAAATGACATAAAATGCTACTTTATTATGAAGTCAATTTTCATAAATTTTCATAAATAATCTTGAAAATTATTTTCAATCCTTTATAGGTCTTATTAGCCTATCTTTTATTTCTGAACCAATATCATTCTGTGTTGATCGTGCTGCAGCTTTATAATATCCATTGATATATGACTGAACTACTTTTTACCTATCACTCCACCTTTTCAGGTATTCATGACCTGACTGTACTCATAGTTCTTCCCAAAATAACTTTAGGATCCTTTTATGGACCTAAGTTGTGAACTGAATATTTTAATTGGACTGTATCTATCTATCTATCTATCTATCTATCTATCTATCTATCTATCTATTTTTTTGAAAATAGTAAGGATACCTAACGTGTATATTATGAAATTTCAAATCCAAAAAGTCTTTGCATTTTAGTCATCTTTGTGCCTGCTAGTATAGTTTTGAAGTTTTCTTCTTATATATTTTAGGAGAACAAACTATTTGATAGAGGAAGTAGCACAAACTAATGTAAAAGCAAATAATAATTCAACAGATAGTGTTGGGATAATTGGCAATTTGGTAAAAAAAAATTTTTTTAAGCTATACTTGGCAATTTTGTATTACACAATTTTAGAGCCACACATAATACAAATTTAAAAATTAAGCAAGCTACAACTCGATGTTAAAAAGACTAATAACCTAATTAAAAATAGGCAAGTATTTCATAGTATTTCTCCAAAGAAGATATAATGGCCAGTAAGCACATAAAAATACTCAACATCATAGTCATTAAGGAAAAGCATATCAAAATCACAACAAAATATACTTCATACCCCCTAGGATGGCTAGGAGTAGTATAAATATTAATGAGAATGTGGAGAAATTGGAACCATTATGTATATATGCAATATATATATATATTGCTAGTGGGAATGTAAAATGGTTCACTTTGGAAAACATTGGCAGTTTGTCGAAAAATTAAACATAGAATAACCATATCAGCTAGCAATTTCACTCCTATATACCCAAAAGAACAGAAAACATATATCCACAAAAACACTTGTATATTAATGTTCATAGTATTATTCATAATAGTCGAAATGTAGAAACAACTCAAATGTCCATCAATAGATAAATGGATAAATAAAATATCATATATCCGTACAATGGAGTATTATTTAGCCGTAAAAAAGAATAAAGTACCGGTACATGCTACAACATGGATGAACCTTGAAAATTTGCTAAGTGAAATAGGCCAGACACAAAAGGCCATATATTATATGATTCCATTTATATGAAATGTCCAGAATAGAGGATCCATAGAGAGTGGATTAGTGATTGCCGGCAGATGGGGGCTGGGGAAATGGGAGGTAACAGCTAATTCCGTACAGGCTTTTTTTGGGGGTCAATAAAAATGTTCTGGAATGAGAGAGTGATAGTTTGGTAATGTAATAATAAAAAACAACGACATCGAATCGTATACTTTTAAAGCATGAATTTTATGGCATGTGAATTATATCTTGAGTGTAAAAACTGAGAGAGAATGAGAGAGGGGTTGTGGGGAGAGGAAGAAAATCTGTAAGAATGCATTCCAAAGTCTTAACAATAACTCTTCCTTGGGAGGAAAATGATTTAGGTGGTGGAAAGTGGCAGAAATGGGAGGTTTTTGATTTTTACTTCATATTCTTTAAATGTTTCTTTTAAACCTACGGTTTTTAATAGGCATAAAATAGAGAAAATAGAAATATTTAATAAAATTTGAAGGAGAGATATTTTAAATCTGGAAGATACAGAAGGAACAGATAGATGATGTAGAGGAGGGCTTTCCAATTAAAATTTTGTTTTTAGCAATGGAGCACTTTTGAAAAATAAAATCTTCTAAAGATATTCAGTATATAAAAGAGATGAAAGTACAGTTACTTTGGCTGAGGACGGTGAGAAATGTGAAGCCTACATATTTGTACCCCCTCTCCAACAATACCTCTACCATCCAATTATATAAATCTAGAAATAGTTACAGAAAAACATGTGGTAGCTTAAAAACAAAACTACTTCAAATACAGTAAGTCCTGACTTAACATTGTCAACAGGTTCTATGACTTTAAGTGAAATGAGGTATAAGGAAACCAGTTTTACCACAGGCTAATTGATATAAAGAAAAGTTAAGTCCCTACAGTATCTTATCAATGTTATAACGAAATGACATTATTCAAGGACATGCTGTACATTTTCTCATCTCCTCTAATTTTATAGCATTTTCTTTGTACCATTCTCTCAGCAATAACCATATCATATACCATTTTCCCGGATGTTATTTAATAATTGTTTTGCTAATATCTTATGCACTGATTCTCCAACTACAGTACTTCCTTGCATTACTTACAATTCTTCTGAAATGTTGAATAGTTTAACCCTCCTGAGCCTAAAGATAAAAAAAAAAAATGAGGCTCAAAAAGATCCAGCCCTAAATATTTTCTTATATTTAGGCAAGTACTAAATATATGCTCCTAAATATACCTGTATATAATTATTATAAGCATCCAGTTAGGCTACATGTAGCATTTTAAAAATATAAAATGAAAAATCTATTCTATATTCATTTTTTAATGTTTACTGTTATTATACTTTTAACATTCAAGCTATTTTTTGCCACATATTTATGCTAAACCAGAAGTTCTATAACAGCATTTATTTCATTTGAATACCTTGTCAATGTATACTGGATAATCACTTGAAACCAGATTCTGACATCTTTCTCGATTTCCAATCATCTTTCTGAATTCAAAGAGTCTGTTATGATAAGGGGAAAAAAAGGAAAAAATTCAGTATAGACATTAAACTGAGACTGAATAGTGGTTAAAAATTAGCAAGTCCAGTTCATAAGCCATGCTAAAATTTAATTTCAATCATCATAGGAAAAGATAAGGGTGGTGGTTTTTTGCAAGCTGTATAGTAACAGAAAAAAGCGAGAAATATCACTGTTAAGAAATTAACATATACATGACTCAAAATTAAAAGTGTAAACCTTGAAAATTTACTTAAGTCCAGATAGCCCTATGACCTACAGTGTACCTCACCTTTAGAGTCATTACAAATTGAATTTACCCAAGAACGCTCAATCCCTGGATACTCTTATCAACTTAAAAATTATTACAGTTAAAAATCTAGTTTGTATTTCTGAGAGCTCTGTATTTTTACAACTGAATTACTTTTAAAATAGTTCAATTTATGATTATATGGGTCAAAACAAAAAAAAATTTAAAAAGAAAAGGAAATGATTTCGTTTTTATAGTTTAATGCTTAATTTTCTAATCACTTTATAAACTTTAAAGGACTTTAAAGCAGAACTAAAATTTTGAATATTTACTCTAACAATAAGCATTCAGAAAAAATGCTTACCTTTTGAGATCTTCAGGCCTTCCCCATCCTCTGATAAAAAGTTTTGTGAGGAGAAGTCTCCGGTATAGGACATCTAACTTGCTCACACCCATTAGTAGTAAACAAACATCTATAAAACAAAATTTTAAATGACTTTAAATAAAATATTTTATTTTAGGCAGCAAGTCAACTTTCTAATTATCTCTTTAAATATCAGGTAGAAATTACAGATTGATTTACTCTTAACAAATTTCAGATATAAATATAGTATTGTTAACCATAGTTACCATGCCATATATTATATCTCCGGCACTTATTTATCTTATAGATCTTAAAAGTATTTATCACAAGAAAAAAAAAAAAACTGTAACTATGTGAGGCAATGGATGTTAACCAAATTTATTGTGGCAATCTTTTCACAAAATATACATATATAAAATAATTATTTTATATACTAATACAATGTTATATAGCAATCGTATCTCAGAGAAACTGGGAAGAAAAATTAAATATTGAGATTAAACTATGAACCTTGAATTTATTCTTTTGGAAATAAGATACGAGATGTAGAAAAAAGAGAACTGAGTTGAAAGTTGAGAAGATGAAGTAGAGCCCTGAATTTCACTTAACTATGGATTACTCTGGGGCAGGATCTTCCCATCCTCAGCACAGTGACTGACAGAAAACACTTGATATTTACTGGATAACAATAGTAGTGGCCAAAAGAAAAACAGAAAACAAAAATAGTAGTGGCTAATACTGATATAGTACTATATTATTTGACAGGCACCATTCCAACCCTGCCCCCTCCCCCCACCCGCCCCAC
>NW_006440645.1:7469573-7481540 GCF_000325575.1 Pteropus alecto | reverse complement strand
CCCCTCCCTCCCTCTCTCATTTAAACCTCTCAACAATTTTATGAAAAAGGATCACTCTAAGATCTGGAAACTAAGGCACAGAGAAGATAGGTGATTTACCTAAGGTCACATAGCAAGTAGGAGGCAGAACTAAGACTGAATCCCAGGCACACAGCTCAAGATCTAAGTACTGTAACACTGCCCACTACACAACAGTGCATGGAAAGTATAATTAATCAATGCTACTACTTGTGTACCACTTATCTATCTTTCCCAAATATTTCAAAGTTTGTTTTTGTTTTTTTAATATCTCTGTCTTTTCAAATTTAATAGTGTAGTTTTGATTTGTGGGCTAAAGCTCATTCAGGTTCAGGGTTTATTCTTAGAAATATATAAAAAGGAACTCTGTATTTCCAACAGTGAGCTTTAGTAATACTTATCTATCACTATGAATGGTTTTTTTTTTTTTTTTGGAACCACTAATGTCTTATATTTTCGCTCTTTGATTTGTAATTACAAGTTTAACTTAATGCTCTTCTTTATTTGCATAGATGTACAATCTAACGATTAATTGTGCCAGCACTTTATTGTTTTTATGACTGGACCAAATCATTCATAATGCCTCTTATGATTATAGGACCAAGAACAAACATTTTCTAGATATTATACTTGTTAGGCAATATACTCTATAACCAGAGTATGGTATTTAGTGTTTAATACCACCCACTTCTACTTCCCAGTTTCCACATGTTATTCAATTTTACTCTTGATAAAAATTTGTTTTTGGCATAATGCTATAGGAAAAAACCATAATGCATATCCAGTTTATTATACTATTTATATCTACCACTATAAACTAGTATTCTGATTACTAAACTCCTATAAATTATCATTGCTCAGTTCACCATAGCTAAACCATTCTTGGATGGCTTAATAAGAACTTAAGTTTCTGAACTTTTAAGAATGAGTATTACTTTTTTTCATTCATGCAACAAGTATTTATTAAGTGCTTACTACATGCCAAGCATTTTAGGTCCCATGCTACAAGATAATTAGGGCACATTCTTGCTCTCATGGATTTTAGTGGAGAAAAGCAATTAAAAAACAATAAGAATAGATAATGACAATACCATGATGATAATATGTAACAAGACTATATGATAGAGACCAGAGGGCTCTTTTGTCAAAAAAACCCTCTTAACCAAAGAGGTAACATTTAAACCAAGAGGTACATGACAAGAGCAGCCAAATTTCATTAAAATCACATCCCTCCTGAAGTCTACTCATGTACTTTGTTCCAATGAAATTTGTTAAACATTATCTAGTCAGTGGATAAAGCATAGCACAGATACAGATCATTTATATAAGAGAAAGAGCAAGAGAAAATGGTCACATATCCTCTATTTGGTAATTCAAAAATGCTCACTTGTAACATTTTCAAATCTAAACCATATAGAAGTATATATAGTAAAATAGGGAAAAATAATCTCATTCTCATTACTTCTAATTCTATTTTTCAGAGCTAATTAGTGCTAAGAGTTTGGATTCTGTTCTTTCTGACCTTTTTCTTGGTGTTATTTATTTACCTTCACCTACTTAAAAAATTTACGAGTTATGTAACACATTTTTTGGCAGAATTCAAACAGTATAAAAATATACAGAACAAACCTGAGAAGTCTCCCTTCTTTACTTCTGTTAAGCTTCCTCTCCTCCAAAATGGTAACCATTGTTAATGATGTATATCTGTGAGCTCTTGTTCACTTATACATGTACACATATTTTAGGGTTTTTTGGTGTTTTTAAAAACAGAAGAGAACAACTATATTATTTGTATTTTACCAGTGTTCTTCATCATCCTGCTTATTTTTAACTATTGAGAAAGCTCTTTCAATTTGAGTATAGCCCTGACTCATTTTTTTCTGTTAATAGGTGTTTAGCTCCTTTATATTTATTATTGCAATAATCTTTCGATTTCAGTCCTTTTTTTGGGTTTTATTCTTTTTTATTTTTTACATTTGAGTGTATGTAAATTTGAAAGAGATACACATTTAAGTTGTGATATATCATAATATCTAAGAACATACACTATAGGAGAAAAGAAACACTTTGGGTTTAATCCTTTACTATATAACTTTGAGCAAGTTACTTATCCCTTCTGTAACTCATCTATAAAATGGGAATGACAGTATTTACTTGTTAGTATGAGAATTAAATGAGTTACTATATAAGAAGCATTTAAACAGCTCTTTGCAAACTTAAGTATTATACCTACTAATAATAGCAACAATATTACTGATTATCCCTATAACTTTATTTAATATCCATAACCTGTATTTTCATGTTCTACATAGAACTGATTAGCTCCTGCTGATGAATAATGGCAATTGTTCTCTTTTCCCCATCACTCAATTTAGTTGATACAGTTTTTACTGCTTACCTTTATACTTATAAATATACCTATATCTGTAGTCTGATTTATCACTTTTAAATAATATCTCTTGACACTGAAAGTTAAGGAAATCTGTATACTTCACTACTTTCTACCTTCTCTCTCTTTTATACTTCTAACTCTTGTAAATTTTATCTGTTCTATGGTGTCCGAATTAATGTTCATATTCCTAGTCTTAGAGATGGTTGTATTCAGTGATCATTACCAATCCTTTTGCAGTAAATTAATAAAATAGAAAATAGAGAAACAACAAAAATCAGTAAGAACCCAAAAGAATTCTTTAAGATAGATATTTCAGATGGGTTTGTGGTAAGAGTACTTTAGAGTAACCTACTATATTAACTAACTAAACAAACAAAAAAAAGATATATCTTAAGGATATTAAAAAACAAAAACTTGCAGCATATGTTAAAATTCAGCATCCAGAAATAATTATAAAATCCAAGAGTCAATAAAGTATTAGAACTTAGTTATTATTATACAGTAAAAAGTACCAGAGCAATTAGATATCTCTGTGGTAAAAATTTAATTAAATTCCTACATTTCATACTAAGTACACAAAAAAATTCCATGTGGATTAAGATTAGAGAGCTGAGTGTGAAAACGTAAAACTATAAAAATTCATAATACATGAGAGACTATAATCAGAGAAAATATAGCAAATATTCTAAGACTTCAAGAAAATTGGTTGATGGAATGAACATTTCTGAAACATGTGCTTCATTAAGAAATGAAAAGACAAAGACTAAGAAAATATTTATAAAACATCTATCTGATAAAGGACTTGTATCCAAAATATATAAAGAACTCTTAAAAGTCAACAACAAGAAAAAAATTTAAAAAATGGGCAAAACAGCTGAATAGAAACCTCACTAAAGATGCACAGATGACCAACAATCATATGAAAAGATGTCTCACATTAAATGTCCTCAGGGAAATGCAAATTAAAACATTAAGACACTACGATTCAACCATGAGAATGGCCAAAATCCAAAAATAAATAAATAAATAACAATATCAAATGCTGGCAAGGACTTGGAGAAACAAGTCTCATTTGTTACTACTAGGAATGCAAAAAGGTACAGCCACTTTGGAAAGACAGTTGGCAGTTTCTTACAACACGAAATACAGTCTTACCATACAATCTAGCAATCATGCTCTAGGTATTTACTCAAATAATTAAAAACTTATGTCCACAAAATAACCTGCACATGAAAGTCTATAGCAGCTTTATTTATAATTGCCCAAAACCAGAAGCACATCAGACGTCCTTCAATAGGTAAACGGATAAACAAATTGTGGCAGTACATTCATACACTGAAACATTATTCAGTGACAAAAAGACGTGGAGGAAACTTAAATACGTGATGCTAAGTGAAAGATGTCAGTATGACAATGTGTAATTCCAATTATATGACATTCTGGAAAAGGCAAAACTACGGAGAGAGTAAAAAAAGATTAGCAGTTGCCAGGGATTCAGGAAGAGGAAAAGGAGGGACTACTAGGTGTAACACAGAGGATTTATAGGGTAGAGAAACTACTTTATGATACTGTAATGGCAGATACATGATATTATGTATTTCTCAAAACCCACAGAACTGTACAACACAAAGAGCATATCTTAATGTAAACTATGGACTTTCGTTAATAATAATGTATCAGTATTGGGTTCATGAAGTGTAACAAATGTATCACACTAATGCAACTGTGGGTAGAGGGAAAAGGGATGTATGGGAACTCTATAATATGTGCTTAAGTTTTCTGTAAACCTAAAACTGTTATAAATAATGAAGTGTATTAATTTAAATTAAAAAGCCCAAAAGATGATTCCCCTTAGGTTTTAGACTAGTCTAAAGTACCTTTAAATGTGAAGAAATTCCATTAGGATTGCACATACAGCTTCTGTCACCATTATTGTATCAAGATATATCACTGTAGCAGTGTTAGTATATCAATTGTTATAGGAAACAATCTATCAAATAGCAATCATACAGGATTTCTGTCGACTTTATTTCAATTTATTAGTTTATAGGAAGAAAATCAATACCATTTTAAAAAGAGGACAAAAGAAAAAATCCGTTTGAAAATCTATATGTATTCATTTATTTGCCACTTCTAATGAAAATGTATTTTAAAAATCCTCTTAAATATTCTAAAAATTCCAACAGGCTTCAAAATTCAAGGCACTTTAAAAGCTAATCCAGAAATTAGAAATAACATAAGCTTCCAAGTAGCTTAAACTTACAAATGATGATAAAATACATATTCTGGTTTATTTTAACCATTTTACAAGAGTATAGCCAATTTTTAATTATAATATAGTCAAAATTTAATATTAACAAAGGAGAAACAGATAATCTTTAAAAATTTATTTCCATAAGTTTTTCTACTCCATTGATCTTCATTGCTAATCAAAGAGGGGAAATCCTGTTCTTAATTTTTATGGCAATGGTTAAAACCTTTTATGTGTTCTCACTTAAACCTATCAACTTTCATTTTCAACTCAGTTGCATGGGCAGGGGAACTAAGAATCCTGTCACCTTAATGTACCAACCTCTTAAATGACTCCCTCACTGAACAATTTGTACAGATTTATAATAAAATTATATACTATTTTCAAGTTTTCCTCAATTACATATATCTACATATTTTGCAAATAATGTGATATTCTGACACATTAACACACAGTTTGCTGAAAAATGTCTGGCTGTTGCCTAGAAGTCAAGGTCTAGGTGCCGGAAGCATTAATCTATGAGGTGTGACAACCCACACCCGAGCTACCAGGAAAGAATGATGAAACATTTGGAGAGGTTTAAGTTGGTGTAGAAAGGTAGAGCTTAGGAACATTTTTCCCAAGTAAAGATTTAGGAGTTCACTACAGGTTTGTTGAAGTTGTTGATATTCAAGTAAATTTTTTTATAAACTGAAGTATAACTTAAAAGTGTCCAAGTCACGAGTGTAACTTGGTTCATTATCACCAAATGAACAACCTGTGTTTTATATGATGTGATTAGTTATAGGAGCAAGGAGTGGGCAAGCCTGCATTAAAAAAATTCAAAGTTTTAACAGTCTTCAGAGATTTATCAGGCAGATAGAAGATAGACAAACACAAAAAGGGAGGTGTGAAAAAATGTGACATGCTGAAATAATGTAGGAGGGCTGAAGAACGGGATGTCAAATTACAGGAAATATGTCATGCTATAATTAATACTTATCCAGTATAGACTGATTATTGACTTTAAAGACTCATAATTATTTTTTATACAGTTGGGATTTCTAGTCTATACCTATAAGCTTCACAGCAAAAAGCTTTTACCATTGTATTATTTTTAAAAATTAATTCTACAAATTTTCTTCAATGTTTATGTAATCAAACCAATCCATCTTAGCACATCCAATATAACTCTCGACACACTATAGTAAGTGTACAATTCAATTTTTTTTAAATGTTAAATTCCTTTTCTCATTGGAGGTCACTATGAAATATTGTTTTTCTGTTTATTAACTAGAATTCCAGAAACAGTATTTTTCTCTCTGCTGTTCTCTAATTCTTACTTTTAAATCTAGAAATATTTTATAAACTTAGATCTAGTTCTAAAACCTATATTTTATTTTTAAACCCTCTTTCAAACAGCTCTTAGAACTTTTGAGTGTTTAAAAGTCTACTGTAAGTTTTCCATATACATTTCATTTATGTTTGTCAAGACTTACAACTTTTATATTAGAATTGCATTCCAGGAATGAATGTATCAGATATTTAGGAGAGACTTATTCCTCTGTGATGAAATATGCATCTGTCCACCATACTATGCTATTCCCCCAATTTCTTACTAGCTAAGCCATATCAGAAACCCATGGTCACAAAGCATAAAATGAAAAACTTCCACATATGTTACCATCTTACATTTACATCTAAACATTTTTATAAGCCTGCTTTTAAAGCAGATTTCTGACTATATTTGAACAATATTTTTCTGAGACATCTTTAATAATATAACTAATTGGGAAAGAATATTGATCTGAAAGTAAAAAGAAACTGAAGAATATTTGAAAAGATAATTTTTACTAAATATATCCAATCATTGGCAGGAACTACGAAATGACACCTTATAAAATTCTGCATGAAAAATATTAAATAGGTATAAACATAAAATCTTAGTTTCTATTGTAACATATTTACAAATAGTATCTCAAACCAACAATGTTAAAAATTGACTTTTTCTATAAAGAGCTATGTAGTAAATATTTTAGGCTTCGCAGGCCAAGAGGCAAAATCAAGGATATTATGTTAGGTACTTAAGATAGCAAAAAGAAAGAAAAAAAAAATTCACTTTTTTTTTTTTATTGAAGAAATTCAAAATATTATAATGTGCAAATTTTTGTAATATAGGTCTATTAATAAGAAAAGTGAATTTCTTTTCTTGAGATTTTACTTAATGGGGATTCAAAGTTAGTGCCTATGCCATCAAATTTGAGTGTGAATGTTCATTTGTAAAAACTATTCTTTGCTTGCAGGCTATATGAAAACAGACAGGTTGGCCCATAGGCCATAGTTTGCTGACCCCTAGGCTAGAAAATCAAATAAATCATAGGTGTGTTACAATAATGTCACAAATACAAATATACAGCTACAAGACACTATATTAAAATGATAAATTATCTAAATCTGATTAAATGGGATAAATAAAATAAAAATATTGACTTTAAGAGAATTCAATATATAACAGTGTAGATCTAAAATTAGTATTCAATCTAAAATAAAAATTAGTTATTTAATTAGCCATGTTTTGTCTGCCTTCTTAAAATTTTGAATTTGGTAGCTAAAAGGTAGAAGCAATTCAAGTCACCATCAATGGATAAATACATAAGCAAAACGTGGTTATGTGCATACAATTCAACCTTAAAAAGGAATGAAATTCTAACATATGATGTTACAAGTAGTTAAACCTTGAGGACATTATGCTAGGCAAAACAAGCCAATTACAAAAAGACAAATATTGATTCAGCTGTATTAGGTACCTAGATGAGCCAGATTCATAAGTTGAAAGCAACATGGTGGTTACCAGGGTTGAGGGGAAGAGGAAATGAAAGAGGCTGTTGTTTAATGGGTATAGAATTTCAGTTTTCCAAGATGAAGAGTTCTGTAGGTAAATGGTGGTGATGGTTACACGATAGTATGATTCAGTTTAATACAACTGAACTGTATACTTAAAAATGGTTAAAAGATGGTGAATTTTATGTAATCTGTATTGGGTAATAATCTAAGCTCAGGGTAAAGATACCTCCAATTTACCAAAAGGATCCCCAACATCAGTCTGGTATGACACTAATGAGCTTCTGCAGAAAGAGAATCTACTTTTGAAGTATGTATCAAGCCAAACTGGCACAATTGTCATCTATACTTTTATATGGCCAATAAGAAAGAGAAAAAGAATTGGAATAAAAGTTTAGAAACTGGAGTTAATTTGAGAGTCTTTGCACAAAAATGTTCAGAGGAAGTAAATTGATACTCTCCCTCTTCACAATTTCCTCTGTAAGCAGTACTTGTTCGAAATTCTGTTGATCTTAGAACAGAACTTAAGGTTTCTATTTTTCTCTTCAAAAAAGACTGCTGCATAATTTATTTATCTGAAGGCCTTCAAAAAGGCCCTAAAATAAAAAGAAATTGAAGAATAAATCTCTTGAACCTAGTTGGTTCCCCCCACATCTTATCATTTCACCTTTCTTGAGGATTAGTTTCCAAGAATTCAGCCTACCTGGGTTTTCTGCTTCAGGGTCTCATCTAGCTTCAATTAACGTATCAGTTGGATTTTGTTCTCATGTGGAAGCTTGGATGGAGGGGAACCTGTGCCCAAGCTCACTCAAGTTGTTAGCAGAATTCATTTTCTTGCAGCTATAGGGATGACAGCTTCAATATTGTTGTTTGTCAGCCAGAGACCAGCCTCAGCTCCTAGGGGCTTTCCACAGTTCCCTAACACATGGTTCTCTTCATAGGAAGTTCACAACCTGGCAGTTTATTCCCTTAAGGCCAACAGGAGAATGAGAGTTAGTGTGCTAGCAAGACAGTCTTATATAACTTAATGTAACCATGGGAGTATCATCTCACCAACTTTGCCATACAACATAACACAATCATGAGAGTGACATCCAATCACCTTTGACATATTATACTGGTTAGAAGGCAAATCACAGGTCTTGCCCACACTCAAAGGGAGGGATTACACAAAGACTTGAATACCAGTGATGGGATCATGGAGGCCACCTGAAAGACTGTCCTCCACACAGGTAGAAACCAACTGCACTCAGCATTTCAGTAGAATGTCTGGGCTGACATTCTTGGGGCTTTCAATTACCTTCTTCCCATTTTCCTACTAACAAGAAAACAAATAAATTCCATAGACCTGAATAACATTTATTTATAAGCAAGTGAGCTCTTGAAAGTTTGTCTAAACTATGCACATATATTTCCATTCACTTAAAACCTTTGTCCACAATAACAAACAACCTCCCCCCTCCAAAAAGAAAGAAACCATGCCTCAGTCTTTTCTTATTCATTAAAATGGTAAAGGGCAAAAGAGCTTTGAAATGCTGTCCTCATTATATACATTTTCTACTTTAGTTCAATTATTAATATCAAGGAAATATATGTAGCATGTTTAAACTGCTTGACTAGTTTTTTCTTGAGGGTAAATGTCAGTGTGGTATAATAATCTATCAGTCTTTGACACCAGTTCCTGGCATGGAGCTCCTAAAATCCTCGAATTTCTTGAGTGATAAAAGTGCCCTTGTTATGCTCATGAGGTGACTCATGGTAGACCCCTAGATGGTCTCAAAATAGTTTCTGGCTTATCACCATAAAGACCAGCCATTTGATTAGAGAGTTGACTTTGGGCCAGCCTGACCTATAAGAAGGTATGGGAGCTGGAGACTAAGTTGGATCACGTGACCAATGAGCCAACCAATTGTGACTGTCTCAATAAGAACTCTGGATACTGAGGCCACTTAATTTCTCTACAGTGGCAGGAAAAGGAAGAGGATCACTATCTTCCTTTGCAACATCTATGGCATCAAAAACAATAAGCAAATTCCATGTTAGTATTAAAAAAAAAATTTAAACACTCATATATTACAGTAAGAAGTACTAATCTGGTCATGAGACATCCTGTTTTTCTATGCAATATTCTTCTAGGTTGGTAATAGATAAAAACAAAATAAGACAAACATACAAAAATTGAAAGAACCTGACAACAATGAACTCTTCATATATTTTGTAAAGTACTATAAAATTGTTTAGTCATTTCTGATGTTCAACCCTATATTAGAAACGTTTTCCAAATCACTTTAATTCCATGTAATATAGACCATAAGTCAGCACTCCAAGTCCAGAGCCAGCATATTCTGTGCTGTATTTACATGCTAATAAACAGCTGACCAATGAGGAACAGAAAACAAATCAAACACATAATATAATTAGGTGCTGGAGTTTAGGGTTACACAGATCTTTTAAATTCCTGGGATGTTCTAAACAGGTAGAACTTTTTAGGCAGGGCTACCTGTTGTCCAATGACATCACGAACTGATAATAACCCAGGCTCAGGGTAAAAATATCCCCAATTTACCAAAAAGAGGCACCATCTGGAGCCCCCACATCAAGCTGGTCTGACACTAGTGAGCTTCTGCAGAAAGAGAACCCACTTTTGAAGTATATATCAAGCCACATTGGCACAACTGCCATCTATATTTTTATATAGCCGATGAGAAAGGGAAAAACAAAGTGAAACAAAAATAGACGTTCTTGTTCAATGCCAAGGAATGAAAAGTCTTTCCTAAAAATGAGTTCTGTAGCCAAAGTGGCACTCAGTATCTGTTAGGCCATCTAGTACTTTTATCACCTCTCACTTTCATACTTATGTATTTAAACAATGCAACTGTAACTTTTCCCGGACTTTTACATTCATATAAATATTTACTTTGTTTTGGTGTCATATATGTGTGTTCCTGAGAACAACATATATACTTTTTAGTGGTACAATACACAGAGCTTATTTAGATTTCACCAGGTTTACATGCACTCCATTCCATGTGCTTTTGTGGTCTAAAGTCAACACTTGGAGGCAGCAATGGAAAATAGCTGTGTCAGAAGACCTGGGTTCCTACACTAGCTGTGTGACCTTGAGTAAATCACCTTAATCTATAAAAGGGGAATGCTACCTGGCCTAATAAAGAATAGTAAATTATTTCATTTAAATAAAAATCAATGACCTGTTCTGATATACTTTAAGAGATTTAAAAATATCCCTTTCTCAGGAAGGCTAAAAGCTTTACAGTCATAAGTCCCATGTTTCTTGGATTCTAGCTGTGTTGCTTCTTAGCTGTGAGACCCTAGGCAATTTACTTAATCTCCATGCTTTAAATTTCCTTGCATATTGCAGAGATAAAATGAAGTACTTCAATAAGCATTTATTCAACATACGTTTATCTAGCAACCATTTTTCTTGGTGCAATACCGGATAAAAGTCCCTTTGTCATACACGTGCACACGCAGTCACAAACACATGCCATACACTGTGTTAGACTCCATAAATTAAAAAAGAAGCTGACAATACAGCAAGGCAACATTATGACAAAAATACACTTTTTTTTTTTTTAATCCATGTACTTTCTTGGAATCTGTCATAGGAATATGATATGTTTCTGTGAGCTGCTAATAAACAAATGTGCAAGACTGAATCCAAGTACAAAATGTCAGTTCTGGATTCAGAAGATAATTCTGAACAGAAAACACATTTCAAGCTTAGCTCTTCACGAGTGGAATGTGTCTAAAAAGAAACACCCAAGAAGGTCACAAATGAGACCAAGATCAGAAGTGATGGGATATACCACATAACGTATAACTAGTACAGGGTAAGTGCTCATAAATATTGATTGAAAATAATTAAATGTGGGTCCAACTCTGTCACTATCATACCGAGTGACTGTAGGTAAGTTATTAACTTTTCTAGACCTTAGTTCTATGTAAAATAGAAAACTGTCTATTTTACCTATCTCATAGGAGCGTTGTGATCAAATGAAATCACACGAGAATGTATTAGTAGTAATAAAACAGTAATTATGATGCACACTACTGCTACCAATTAGCTTACAAGCCTACTTGTAGGATAAGATGTTAATATGCAAACATTAGGAGAGAAACAGCATCAAGATCTACTGCGGGAAAAAAATAAAGCTCAAAACATATTTTCTAAAAATGTCATCTTCCTTGTGATGAAAGGGGCTGGTCATTGCTAAGCTGGTGCTGTGCCTTTTCTAACCCCCAGGTTACAGCAATAGGTTCTGATTAATAGCATCTTGCAAGGCTGAAGACCCCGGTCCGCCCAGGCGGCAGTTGGCTGCGGAAGCAGTAGATTAGAGAGGGCTGGACCCCATCCTCAGGACCCCATCCAAGCCCTAACTAGGCTCACTACCCGTAAGGTGCCTTTGTAGCTAGCCGAGTGAGAAAAAGCGCGCAGCCACTTCCACCTTCCACAGGGGGAAAGGAC
>NW_006440645.1:7441287-7469227 GCF_000325575.1 Pteropus alecto | reverse complement strand
CGGGGCCCCCAGGGCCCGGACAAGCCCTGCGCCCCCAGTCCCTGCCTCCTAGCACGTACGCCACGGGTCGACCGCCTCCGGGGAGCGCGGCCTGAACCGGCGACTTACTCACTGGCCGCTCGGCTGGCGCCTGCTGTCCAACTGGCCGAGCCTCCCAGTACTGCAGCTCCGGAGGCTCCCGGGGCTTCCGTCCGAGCCCCAGCCGCAGCGACAGAGGTCTTTCCAGGAACGCAGGAGCTAGCGAGTGGCCTCAGACCGCGAAGCCTCGGGAGTCCGGAGAGCCCGGGGCGGGATGGCTGTTCAGACACGCCCCAGGCCCTTCCTCAGCTCCGGTCCACCGGGTCCGGGAGGCGGAGAGCCGAGGAGCGAAGCGGGAGGACGAGGACACAAGGCCCCGCCCCTGGCCCGGGCGCTCCGCCCACTTCTGGCCGCCGGGCGCGCACGCGCACTGGCTGTCGCGTGTTGCCCGCTAGGGCGGAGTCGGGTGTGAGGGAGCAGGAGCTGTCGCGAGCGTTAGCCTCTTAGCTATGGCGAGCCTGCGGTGCCAGGCCGAGCAGGAGCCGCTCTTAGGCCACCGCACACCCGGAAGCAGGTGAGCGGATGTGGGGAGAAGGCCCCCTCAGTCTTCTGTGCTGTTGGGGCTGGCCCCTTTCCCGGCGTCCGCCGCACAAGGCAGGAGGCGGGGTGCCAGTGGGGCTGGTCGCGCGAGAGCAGGAGGTGAGCTCTCACCGCGAGAAAGAGTCTCCGTGAGCCGGGAGTTCTGGTGAAGATGTTAGGGAGACACAAACTGCAGCAACTTCCAAAGGTGCAGGCGCCAAGCCATTCTGCATTTGGCCCGTTACAGAGCTGAGCATTTTACGCAGAGCGTTTTACGCATTTCACAAAATTCTGAGTTATGGTTTTAATTGATAACTGAAGATGCCGCTCTTAGTATTAACCTAATTACCTCATTCTTGGTTTGCAAATAAACCTGCCTAAAATGGGTTCGCCTTTGTCCGATGCCAAATATATAAAGACTAATGTCTCTTAGCAGTTAAGGGATGAAGTGTATTTTGACCCTTTTATAATTGTTTATTTTGATTTTAATTTATTGACAGTAATTCGGAATTGTTTGTCTCACTACGCAATTACGTATTTTTGCTTTTAGGGAAAAGGAGTTAAGTATCATTTTAGTTGGAACTAATTGTATCATATAAATTGATATTTATATGATACAATTAGTTTACTTAAGCTGGCCACGGACCATGTTAATTTTTGTTCATTTGTACCACTTAAGCACCAAATCTTTAATTTAACCACTTGAAACTCTTTGGAAATGTATTTCTCTGGTCCCCAAATTACTAAACAATATATATGATGTAATTTTATCTATATTTTATTTGGGGATCATTACAGTTAATATCGAAATAACCTTGTAATAGAGTGATGTCCTCGGCCTATTGATGCAGTTTGGACTATTTGTTTCTATACTAATTTTTTATACACTGCTATACTTTTTAAGTTTTATATCTGCTTATTAGCTTTTCTGTCTCTTCTGTTCTGGCATACTGTCCCTCATCACGTTTTTGTTATCCGTTGACAACCCCTGTTTTTGTTACTATCAACAACAGCCTCTCTTCTCCCAGCTTTATTTTGGGGTTTCTAGTATGCTGTTGCTTTGAAAACCATATATAAGCTTAATGGAATTGTGTGTAGTTAGAGCATGGAAGTTTAACTAAGGGTTAAAAATCTCTCCTATTTTTTATAGAATGGCATATATAGTGTTAAGTACTTAATATATGTTATATCAGGAACTAATTTTATATACCTGACACATAGTAGATCTAATAAATGTTAAAATGTTATCTCTCTTCTTTTTTTCCTCTACCACTCCCAATCACATCACATTTGGGGAAAAAAAAAAATATTTTGGAGACTAATTTGACTCTAAGGTCTATCTTAGAAAATAATCTTGGAACATAAGAAGGTATTTTGTCTGTTTTGCTTGTCTTAATTATTTTAAAACATAATTGTCACATCAAGGTAAATTTGTTAACTCTGTAGGCATATGCGAAAATGTGATGCATATACACCCTCACGTATATCACCTGACAGAGGTAGGATGTCTGGTTAATATACTTGCCCTTACTCCAGGTCACAGGCCTGTGGAAAGATCAACGCAGTCTGGAGGGGCCTTGGTCTCTCTCTGGTCCACTATTAGAACCCATGTTGCAGCAAAGACAAATGTTCCAGGAGGTCTCAGCCTAGGAATGCCTTAGATCTCATCAAACCTTCCTTGTGTCACTTCTACATTAATTTTGCTGAAATTACACAGCCAAAATATCTTCCTGCAGCAAAGTTAATTTGCTCTCATCAAACAGAACATGTCATATGATGACAGGAATCACCTTTAATATTTAGTAGTTGTGTATCCCACCTATGGGAGATTTTATAGCTAGTTTATTTATTCATATATACCTTTATTCATTTTGCTGGTTTAACAAATTTCAACACTCTGGAATAATAATTTATAACATGCCAACAATAGCAAAATATTTGGCTTGGAAAACGTTTTGCCCTGTTAAATTACCTTGTGTCTCCCAAGTTTCCTTGTACCATGATACATGAATGCCACCCATAGAAATTCAAAGAAATAATGCTTATTTATAGTGAATTAGTACAGCAAAAACCAATACTAGTAAATTATAGATATCATATCATTTTCATGGCTTTAGAGAAAATAGAAGTGTGCCACAGAAAGATTTGCATATAATGATAACTTTATACTACTTTTTTCTTCTTTACACCTAGAGAATGGGATATTATAGAAACTGAGGAGCATTATAAAAGCCGATGGAGATCTATTAGGATTCTGTATCTTACTATGTTTCTCAGCAGTGTAGGTAAGTATTAGAAATTGGATAATTTTAAAAATTCATATAAAATATATTTTAACATTTAATTTTTAAGTTACTTTTATTGTGGTAAAAAACATATAACTTAAAAGTTACCATCTTAACCATTTCTGAGATCAGAGGTCTTTGTATGTCTACATAGTTGTATAACCAATTTCCAGAATTTGTTCATCCTGCAAAACTGAAACTCTTCACCCATTAAACAACTCATCGCCCTCCCCTTCCAGCCCCCGGCAACCACCATTCTACTTTGTTTCTATGAATTTGAGTACTCTAGATACTTCGTATAAATGGAATCATATAGTATTTTTCTTTTTATGATTCATTTATTTCATTTAGCATAACGTCCTCAAGGTTTATCCATGTTATAGTATGTGTCAGAATTCCCCACCTTTAAAGGCTGAATAATATTCCTTTGTATATGTTGTAGGAGAGGAGAAACATTTTCTCTACCTTCTTAGGTTCTGTAGCTGGGCCTGCAAATTAAGCCGACAAAAGACAGATCAACAGGAGAAAAGGATACAGATTTATTTAGATGTTAATATTTTTACATAACACAGGGGGCTTCATAGAACAGTGAAAACCCCAAAGAAATGTTTACACTCAGGGCTTATATGCCATTTCAACAAAGGGCAATAATTGTGAATAAGTAGGTAAAGGAAAGAGCTTTGGGCTTCTAGGGCTCGTAAACTGTGGGAAAGTAACTAGGAAATATATGGAGAAACTAATTGAAGTTATTGTAGTAAGGTTTGTATATACTCATCTCAGCATGGACTCATCTCCAGTGAAGAATGTTCGCTTCTTCCTGGGAAAGCACTTTTCTCAGGGGAAGTTTATGCTCAGTTTTTAGGCAGCAAGTAGGAATACAGAGAGCCATTCCTGCATCTGTTGTTAGTTGCCATCGGCTCAAAATGATCACTGTGTCAGTGCAGCATATTTTGGGGGGGCACGTTCTGATCCCCTTCAGTATGTATCACATTTTGTTTATCTATTCATCTGTTGATGAACACTTGGGTTGCTTCTACCTCTTGTCTCTTATGAATAGCGTCTGTGAACATGGGTGAGCAAGTATCTCTTCAACATTCTGCTTTCAATTCTTTTGGGTATATACCCAGAAGTGGAATTGCTAGATCATATGATAATCCTCCCTTTAATTTACCGCTCTACTGTTTTCCATAGCTGCTGCACTATTAGATTCCACCAACGGTCAGGGTTCAAATTTTCCCACATCCTCACCAGCTCTTATATTTATTTAATAGTAATTATCCTAATGGGCGTGAGGTGGCATCTCATTGTGGTTTCAATTTATATATCCCTGATAATTAGTAATGGGCATCTTTTCATGTGCATATTGGCCATTTGTGTATCTTCTTTGGAGAAATGTCTATTCAAGTTCTTTGTCACTTTTTAATCAGGTGGTTGTGTTTTTGTTGTTGAGTTGTAGAAGTTCTTTATATATTCTGGATATTAACCTCTTACCAGATATTTCATTTCAAATATTTTTTACTATCTGAGGACTCTTTTTTTCACTGCTGATTGTGTCCTTAGATTCGTATAAGTTTTAAATTTTGATGTAGTCCAATTTATCTATTTTTTTTTTATTGCCTGTGAACCTCATTTAATTTTTATATTGACACATTACATACAATTAGTAAAGTGCAAGAATCTTAATTTGTATAGCTCAATGTATTTTAATCTATTAACATTACTTATAAAAATGTAGTTTCTACAAAGTAAAACTTCATGAGGAAAAATTTTTTAATAAGAACTGTAATTATGTTAAAATGATAAGGCATGAAAATATACGGAAATTACCGATACTGTGCTAGTTTTTAAAGGAATGTTTAAGGGAATCATTCTTTTTCCCCTCAAGCCTAGTCTGTAGGCACTAATTTTACAAGCGGTTTCTTTCCCTGAGACAGATTTAGTGAAGGTCATTTTACTAAATTGTTTTCCAAATCCCTTCTATTTACTCCAGTCACCTGCTTGTTCTCTTTCACTTACCAGTCTTGTTCATAATTCAACACTGAGTAAAAGTACATTTTAAATAAAAGTACATTTTTAAAAAGTACATTTTAAAGAAAACTACAAACGAAAAGAATATTTTCAACCATACTTTGTAACACAATTTCACCTTGGACTATATATCTGTTAGGATGCCTTCCACAAATAACAGGGAAAAAATGTTGATTCGAATTGGCAGAAACAGTAATTTATTTTTTCTTATAAGATAGCCATAGTAGGACAACCTCAGGTAAAGTTCACTGGGGCTTTGGCTCTGTTTCTCAGTAGCTGTTTTGGTTTTGCCCTCATCTACACAGTGGCTTCATTTTTAGGCTGTAGCAAGATTGAAGCAGTAGTTCTAGGTGTCACATCTATTCAAGATAACTTACTGATCGAAATTGACTTTTTTTCTTAAACCTCCACGGAGTTCTTTCTCAGAGGTCTCCAGATAGGCGCCCCCACCACTTTACTTCTCACTGGTCAGAACTCGGCTACTTGTCAGTTTCTAAATTCATCATCTGCTAGGGATAATGGAATTACTCTGATTGAATTTCAGACCGCTCAGGATTTACTTTTTTGGGATTTGGGGTAGAGACAGTTTCCCCTAAAGCCTATGGCTTTGTGGAGGAGTGATGGATACCTTAATAAAATTAGGGTTCTGTCGGGAAGGAGGAAGGGGACAAATGTTTAGGTAGCAATTTCTGCAATAGATTGTTTTCATTTAAAATATTTTTAATTTTAACATATACAATTATCTTAAATTATAAGTAGTCATTTTAAATTTAATGGCAAAAAAGGAAAATTATTTTAAATAGATTTTAATTGGCATGTTAACCATTTTGCTTATTTACAGGATTGTGAAATTACAGCTTTGATTTTAAATATTAGTTGACTCAGTCTTTTTTTCATCAGTGTATCAATTCAAAATACACTAAAACGAAACTAATTATTATTTTTTAAAATAGGCTTTATAAAAGGGATGAACCTGCTACAACATGTATGAATCTTGAAAACCTTATGCTAAAAAAGAAACTAGGCACAAAAGACCACATATTATGTGACTCTGTTCATATGAAATTTCCAAAATAGGAAAATCCATAGGGATAGAAAGTAGATGAGTAGTTGCTTAGGTCTGGTGTGGGATTGAATGGAAGGTGGCAGAGTAATAGCTAAAGGACCCCGTGTTTCTTTTTGAGGTCACTGAAATGTCCTAAAATTGACGTTGGTGACGGTTACACATATTTGTGATTATACTAAACGTCATTGAATTGTATACTTTAAATAGATAAATTGTACGACATGTGAATTATAGCTTCATAAAGCTGTTTTTTAGAATTTTGATTGGACGCGCCTAAATTTAAAATTGACAAATAGCATTGGGGTTTATTATTACAGTTCTCAAGCAATAAAGGCTAGCAGAAATAATGAATATTCTTTCAAAGTAAAGCCATCTTGAAGTATCCTGGTTCTTTATAGCCACTGCCCCCTTTAAGTGATCATTTTCTTTCTTCCTAGTCTTTCTTTCTTCCTAGCTCTTCCCTACAGTCAGTTATCTCTCCCAAATACAGATTAGAGGTCTAGCACTTCCTTTATAACAAAGTGCCCTTTCCTCCATTCATTTCTGCTATAAAAACTTAAAGCTTTCAGTAAGTTCCACTTATAGTAAAGGCATGTGAGGAAGGAGAAATAGCTCCTCTGCTTTTATTATATTAGTTATGGCCAACGACTATAAACTATATGTTTTCAAGCCTTTAATATTTATTTTTCTTCTGATTAATAAAACCCCAAGACTTGATAAATTATAGTTTTGGGGGGCATAAATTTGTAAATTTAGAATAGCATTTTAAAATTCATGCTATAGTTTAAAAAACTGTATCTATAAATACTGTGAAATTATTGTAAGTATAAATAACAGAGTTTGCCTCTTTACAGGATTTTCTATTGTAATAATGTCTATATGGCCATATCTCCAAAAGGTTTGTACACTTCAATTTCTTCTTCCCTTAAGTAGCTGTTATAGTAGTAACTCTTATGTATTTAAGAGTTTTTTAGAGTCTCTTAGGTTTCTCTGATTTAATTTTTACTAGAATAACTTGAGATGATAATTCCTCAGAAGAGGCTTATATCATATGCCTTACTGTGCAAACCAGAGCACTCTTGAAGTAAAAGCAGTGCTATACCCGGAAAAGAGGATTATACTTGGAAATTCCCAGGCGAGTGCACATGTGGGGTCACTTACTTATTAGCCACTTTCACATCCCATCATTACCCCCTCCCTAATAAAAAGAAAACTAAGAGAAGAAAAAACTAGATTTAGTGCCACATTTGCATTGCTATTTAAAAATTAATTTAAAAAATTATATCACATGAAATTACTACCCTTGACACTAAAAATTCTTTCCATACTGGCAGAGTTATTGAAATTGAAATAGAAAACAATTCTAGAGCAACATCTTCTTGCTAAAAATACATTTGCATGTATCACAGTTCTTTTGATTACTATGGTCCCTGTATCTAGTCTGTTTAACCTCAAAATTCTCAAAATAAAGTCAGCACAAAAATTGAATTTTGAAAAGGTACACTCCTTTCTCCAGATATTTGAAAGCTCTTCAAAGGTAAATTTATTGATTTTATGAACTTATAACTAGTTCTTTGGTAAAACAAATGTAACATTTCCACTAAAAAACTTATCAATTATTGTTCTCAAGTCATTTGATAATGATATTTAGAGTTCACTGTGTGCCAGGCACACTACTGAAGCTTTTACCTAAATCATCTGTTGATTTTCACAATGACCCTGTCAAATGGTTATCACTGTTTGATGAGTGAAGAAACTCAGACTCAGAGAAGTTAGGTAGGTTGCCCAAGGTCACACAGCTAGAAAATGGCAAAGCAAAGCCTATCTGAAACCAAAATTTGACTGTTAACCACAGTGCTATGTTACCTAGTACCTTAAAATTTTTAATTCTTAATTTAAGGCTACTATCTCTTTGATGAATCTCTATTACCAAATATTACTTAGCCTAAAAGCCATCTGTGAGAAAGATAAAAAGCTAGGTCAGAAAACCCACAAAAAAACAATAACTGGTAAATTGTCTGTCCGAAAGGAATTTGGCACTACTTTGAGTCTCTGAATTGTCCTTCTGGCCCTAGCTGATAGACAGCCATCAGCTGAGTGATTCCTTAGGCTGTGTTGCTCAGAGATGCGATTTGATTTCCAGGAAGACTCATATTCTTAAACCCAAATTTTGAATTGGAATGGTAGGTTGTAGATCCAGGGAGTGACAGTAGGAATACTCATGCATGAGTTACAATAAAACATAATAATAAAACTGACATGTTAGTAAAACAATATATTTAAAAACACTAGTTTTTTAATATTGTGTAGGTAACATTCATTGAGTGCATACCATATGCTGACATGGCCCTAAGTCCTATACATGCTTTGGCTTCAATAATTCTCCTAACAACTCTGTCAAGTTATCCTCATGTTACACATAAGGAACTAAAACATGCTGGTTTTTTTTTTTCCCCAGCCACTCAAATACAGGATTTTTCAGAACCAGACAAATAGAACCTGGTTTGGAAATACCTTGATGCCAGCAACTGTGTTTACTCATTTCTATATCCCTATATCCCTATGACTGCACAATAATCTATAAATAGTTGAGGAGGCTTGGAACACCCATATTCATACTTCAGCTCCCAAAGTAAGGCATTAAGATTTCTATGACTTTGACTTTGTCAATATTAACGTGTCAAGAAGAATGTTTTGAGATACAATATCACACACTTTGGGGTTTTTTTTGTTTGTTTGTTTTAAGAAGATAAAGATCCAACTTTCACTGAAGTGGGCAAAACCAAACAAGTTTACAGATAATAACCATTCAATATATGTGGGTAAAGGTCTGAAAATAAGTGTGGGTGTGGGTGAGAGAGAGAGACAGACAGAGACAGACAGACGTACAGACACATAGACACAGATAGACATGGAGAATTGGAGTATTGCTTATCTAGGCTAAAGAGATCCTGGAAGACTTTCCAAAATCAGTTATACCTGAGCTTAAGTTTTGAAGGCCTACAGAAGTTGGTCACCTGAAGGAAAGGTAGGGGCCGGGGAGTAGGAGGTTAGGAAGGCATTGCTGGTGGAAGGGGCAATAGAGGAATCTGTGCAAAGGAGTAGAGGCAAAGAAGTTAGCTCATTTTGGAAACTACACAGTTCAGTGTGGCTAGAAGTTAGAACTGGGGCGAGGGAGCATACAGAGAGATGAAGTTAGAGAGGAGAGATAGTGGCCAGCTTCTGAGTTATTTTTTTATAACAGTCAGTTTAGATTGTATCCTGAAAACAATATGATAGAAATCAGTAGAGGTAGCCAGAGGATCAGAAATGCGATACCTTTATTATTATGAGAAAGAGAAATGCACACGAGCACAAGTAAGCAGTTTAGTTACTGAAGTTGATACCTTCTGTTGTAGAACCTATATCTCTCAACCCATTTTACTTTCCTGTTACAATTCTAGCAGAATTCTAGCAGATTCCAGTTTTCCAATCTCTGTAAAGAATAATATCTAATTAAAATAAGTTTCCAGTGGTCTCCCAACAAATACTGTTAGAGCCATCGCTGCCCTTGTTTTACTTGCCTTTGTCATCAGCGTCTGTGTCCTTTGCTATCTCTGTGTATGAAGCCTCAAAGATTTGACACTGCCCTTAAACTTCAACACCTAAAGATTTCTTCTACTCGAGAAGGCAACTCAGATAGGAAACCAAAGCCCCCAATTCAAATGCAGCATCCAATTCAACGAATGAAACATCCTATGAAGCTGGTGATGTAATTCAAGAAAACAACAATGGATACAACACAAATCAACATAGTGTATTAAAAATCCTGTGTTATAAAAGCTCATTGGAGAGATGGAACAATCAAAATAAAGAGTGCATTTCAAATTTAAAAAAAGCTCACTTCTGCCCATGAAACAGACACTTGATTATGATCCATTTATATCTTGAGAGCACACTTTCATCCTTTTGCTTTCAAACACTACACATTTAACATTAAAATTGAGATTCTACTGCTGTTTTGAAAGTTAATTTTTAAAATTTAAATGACATGAATTATATATTTTATATTTTAATAGAGAAAGCAAAGGGAGCTAAATAAGGTAAAAAATTAAAACCAGAGTACCTAAAATATTTTTAAGGTTAGAACTTTGAATATTATATATCATTATCCTTATTTACTCTTATTTTTCATCCCCCACAAGCAAAAATGTACCTAAATTTCTGCTTTAAGCTATTTAAATATATATTTAGAGGAGAGAAGACCATGGCCCATCTTAAGTTCTACCAATTAACCTATATGTTTAAATTTATTTCCTAAGGTTTAATGGTTCTTATTTCTTCAAATTACTATAGAGCCTATCATATTTTTAAAAATCCGATTTATTCCATAGTCCTTTTGTAAGTTAAAATTTTCTGTTTTCTAAAAGTAATTCATTTCTGAATTTTAATCATTTGGTTCTCCCTTCAACATTCATCATGATATATAAACACTTTTTAAGTGGTAAAATCCTGAATTGTCTATGTTAAAAGGAAGAATTAGAAATAAGTTTAATAAGAGAATCAGTCGTCTTTCAGAATTTGTGTTTTGTCTTCTTTATGCATTTGACTATTGTGCCCAGTTTAAAAAGTTACAATGCTAATGACTTTTTAGCTTATAGAATAGGATAAGTTTAAATAATTTACTTTATAAGAATTAAAGAATGACATTATTTTTGTTACTGTTATATATTTAATGTGATTATCTTTATAACAAGATTTTTATGAACGAGATATATCCATAATCATTTCAAAAGATGAAGCTTCTCAAGCATTTTTCTTTGCGTATAGTGAATTGTTATCACATTTAATTGTAATGTCAGAAGTTCGAATCCCTTATTTTAAATAATCTGTCACAAAACTTTTATGTTAGTATTTTTTTTTTAATATGAAATGTTACATAGTCAGAAAAAATGTATTTAGGTTTAAAATTTTACTCATCTTAGATAGCAATTCATAAAGCATTGCATTTTTTCTGCAGGTTGATCCAACAGCTGATGCACATTTTTTGGGCTGGGTTATTGCTTCATTTAGCCTTGGCCAAATGGTAACTTCACCTATATTTGGTTTGTGGTCTAATCATAGACCAAGAAAAGAACCTCTTATTGTCTCCATCGTTATTTCGGTGGTAGCCAACTGCCTCTATGCGTATGTCCACATCCCAGCTTCTCATAATAAATACTACATGTTGATTGCTCGCGGATTGGCGGGATTTGGAGCAGGTAATATGTACGTATGTGTTTGGTTGTGTCAGATTCACATTCATCCTGACACTTATGGCCCAGTCTTACCTGGTGGTCATCCATCCCTTCTCAATGTCTTATCTCACGGTTCTGTATAGATCTTTGATTACAGACAGACTCACATCTTCCTATCATTTTTACCTCCACTCATGATCTTCACGTCACCTATAGTTTCTCTTTTCTGTTCCTATCATTCATCCTTCAAGACTTAATTCAAGTTCCACATAGTCTTTGAAACTTTCTTAGGCTACCCTGCCCCTTGCTTATATACTGTTTTGCACTGTTTTCATCCTGCATCTTTAATCAGACAGTAAACTTTTTTGTAGAGTCAATTTATGACTTTTAAAAAATTTTCTGTGGCCCCCAGCAAAGTCTCTTGCACAATGCTCAATTAATTTTTTTGAGTTAAATTGTTAGTAGATTTCTTTTTGTTTCTTCTATTACAGGACCAAGCATGCAGAGTTTGTGACATCTTTTAAAAACAGATGTAGCAGTCAGTAGTATGCATTCATTCAATGCTTTCTCAGTATTTAATGATGAAAAAGTTTAACATTCTCGTAATGCTATTCTTTCATTCATTCAAATATTAAACTGTTTTCATATTACTAAAAGTAACTTTTTCTATTTATTGATGCATTTGCTCAGTATACATGGTTTGTATGATCATAAAGAGGAAGCAGTGACTATACTATAGGTTAATATTTCTTCTGTACAAAGCCAAATTAAGTTGAATTTTATAAACTAAAGGATATTTCTTTTACTGCTGTGTCTTTTCTTAGGAAATATAGCAGTTGTTAGGTCATACATTGCTGGTGCGACTTCCCTTCAGGAAAGAACAAGCTCCATGGCAAACACAAGTGCTTGTCAAGCATTAGGGTTTATTCTAGGTCCAGGTAGGTGTTTTCCACTTGTCATTACTTGAATTTCAATTTGGAAAGCTTTGGACATTCAAATGTTAAATGAAATCTAAGTATAAAACCTCACAATTGAAGGGAAAGGGAGGGGAACTAAAATTTTTTGATTCAGTGATGAGTCTATGCTCTTTGTTAACTCATGCCCTCTGGGACTAACCCAACTCATAGAGAATCTAAGTAAATTATCCAGAGTCAGCCAGATAATAAATGGGAAATCTGAGGTTCAAACCTAACTCTGATTCCAAAGCATACATTCTGTGAAATAATCATTTAGCTTGATAACTCTTTGTTCTTTTTCCATTTATTAGAAACAAAAATTTTTCGACTGAAGGATTTAAAGAAAATTATAGGAAATTCTTTACCCTTTGCCCATACCTTTAAGACTTTTCTAATGTTGAAGAAAATGAAAGAGTTTTAAAAACACTATTTTCTTCCTCTTCCAAAGCTTTCATCTTTTAGCTGAATATAAAAAAAAAAGTCATGATATTTAATATTTCCCCAAAGCCAGTTAATTTTTTTGGTGAATAGAGAAATTAGTAATTTTTATGCCTAGAATAATATTGAAAAACCATATATTATGGCTCATGCATTGAATATTGAAGTTGTGGATACCATCAGTTTGAATCCAACCCAGTTTTCTTGATTATTAACACCCCACCCCTACCTGTTTCCATTACTTCCTTCTAGTTAGCCCAGAAAAAGCTCAACAAAAGAGAATCTAATTCATGATTCACCAATATCTAATATTTCATTTTACTATTCTGGAGTAAAATATAAGCACAAATGTAAAATAATTAGATCTACTGTCATATTATGAAATACATGAGAACATAGTCTGTTTCTTTTTTGTTTACCACTCTACTCTCAGTATCTAGTACAGTATCTGGTATAGACTTGGGTTCTCAGTAAATACTCTCACCACCTAAAAAAGTATTTTGAAGATAACCCCATTTAAACATTTCATATTATAGATGAGGAAATGTAAGCCTGAAATGATGATTTTTCCAATAATAACCTATCAACAAGCACTGACATATACTGAGTGTTTACTGTGTGCCAGGTGCTGTTCTAAGTGCTTTAGGTGCAGCATCTTACTTAATCTTCACACTAAGGTAACATGTAAATCATTGAAAGAGCCAGATATACAATCTAAATCAGGACAGCAAACCACTATTCTTCCAATCTTGATTTTTGCTGCAAATCTAAAATTTAAAAATTAAATATATATAAATACTATATACATAGTAATATTTTAAAATATTTACTTAAGCCATGGCATTTTATTTCTCACAATGAAATTACTTTTAAAATTTACTTATAGAAGAAAGTGTATAATTTAAATTTTGTATGGAGATGTTTTTTTTAAAAAAAGTTATTGACAGGTTAATTTAGATGTAATCCTTTGTGAATTCATGTACATTAGTGTTTCACAGCTGTTTTTTTTTTTTAAATTATTGATCCCTAAAGGAGCTTTTAGACATTTTTTCCCTAACCACTCCATCCCATGAATTTTTAATACCATAGATCTACTGTATATCTTTTATGTACTGTTTGCATATCCTTGCTTTATGTAGAAAAAATGTTTGCCATCCCCCAGAAAGTTTTCTTCCCTTTGTTGAGATGTGTGATATAGATGATTCCATCATGTTACTTCTAATTTTGTGATAAATGTCTTTCACATTTTTTAAGCCTGTGCCTCTCATATAGTTCATCTGTATACATTTTAATAAGTTTTTCAGACCTGTTTTGCACTCATCGGAGAGAAGGGCGTGACATGGGAGACTATAAAGCTGCAGATCAACATGTATACAGCACCAGTTTTACTTGGTGCCTTCTTGGGAGTTTTAAATATTCTTCTGATCCTTACTATATTAAGGTAATCAGAAATGATAAAACAACATTTGTAGATTGTGAAATTAAATAAGCATTATCATTGTTGGAATTATTCATATGAAGTCTTTATTTGGTTTTATAGCTATAGTTCTGTTCATATTTCTGATCAGCTAATGTATCTAATACTCCTACTTGAAATAATAAGACAGTCTGATAAATGAGAACAGATTGTAAGTTCTTTGAAGATTCAAAGTTTGGTTTTGATTTACTAACTATAGGTTTCTAAGTAGGAAAATGTCATGAATGCAGCATTTTAAGTAGATTAATAATTAGTATCCACCTTAAATACAAAAATTATTTTAAATATATTTTATAGATCAGAAGAAATTTTATAAATGTACAGAAATTTTGTTATTTTATATTTCTTTGGAGTGCTTTAACCAAGAATCCAAAAACATTTATAACTAGTGTTTAAAATCACTGGAAAACTTTAAACACTGAGTAAGGTAAATCACATATGCTTTTGGATGAATTTAGGTTTCTTTTCATTTTATGTGATAATATAATAATCATGACTTCCGTCTTTTAAGTTTTATTGGTTATATCTCATTGGTAATAATTACATTAGAAGCCAGTAAAAGAAACTATCAGAATGTGAAAAAATAGAAGGCTAGTAATAAATTTGAGGCTTTTCTTTATTATACTAAGGCTTTCATGGATACAATATTTATCTTTTTCTTTTTAAGAGAACATCGCGTGGATGACTCAGGACGACAGTATAAAAATATTAATTTTGAAGAAGGTACTGTTAACCTGTTTGACTAAATTACTATAACATTATCAAAGTGTTTCTAATGATTCTGTCTGGTATTAGACTTTGCCTCTGAGAATAATAGAAGGTGATTGAGAGAAGATCTTCAAAGTTGAAAGTTACCTAAATTGATTTTTTTTTTTTTTTAAAGGATACTGATATCAGTTATTTGCTGTTCACAATTGGCAGGGTTAAATCACTTTGTCTTGTTTTCAAAGAGGCAATATCTAAAGCCAGGTTTTTTGGGTATTTTTTTGTGATTAAAAAGGGAAGTCATGACCCCGTATGTTTAGTGTCCAAGGGACTTAATTGCCCCCAAGTATAGCAGACTATTTCCAAATCTCATTTATTATTGGAGAAAGAACTTCCTCTCAGGGATCCTGAGATATAAAAGCAGGTACTATTATGACAAAAATTATAGAAACTCACTGTGTCTTAGGAAAGTCACCATCTGCCCCCTGCTGCTGCTACACATACACATAAAGATAGCATAAATGAACACATTCTTGAATTACTTACGTGGCTTACTTTGATTAATTGGGTAAATTATAAAATAGCATGATGGATGTATAGAAGTAGATTTAAATGGCTTCACATTTCTCAGTTTTATCAGGAATAGCTTATACTAAGTTTGTAGCTTAACTGCATAGTTCAGGATAATTCAGTATATTCACCTTGCCCTCCTAATTTATAAAAAGCATAACAAAGAAAACATATTTCTTTGCAAAAATATAAATGACAATATAAGGACTTTTAAAAAATGTGGTAATAACAAAGACATTTACTAATAATTTCACATACGTTTAAATTCAAAATATATATTTACTGAAGTGAATCATAACTGAGAACTGACTTAATAAACTGTTTGAGGTCTTCATGAAATCCTCATAAATGTAAGATTTTAGATAAGGTAGGTAAAAAACCTGCAAATGAAATTTAAAGCAAATGTATTTAGTATGAGGTCATTTTATAGAATTCTATAAAATACATTCTTATTTTGTTTTGAGACACAGCAAATAGATGATTGTAGTATTTCCTATAGATTACAGAATTGAAGTGTATCTCCTGGGAAGAAAAGTTACTTTTAAATGCCATTTAAAATAAATTCTGTTACTTTTAAACTGTGTAGACATCTAAAAATGAGTTTAAATGTTTAGTCATAGAATTTGCTACCTGTAATTTCTACAGTATTTCAGGTCATGCGTAGGTAACGCAGCCTTTCTCCTGCTCCCTACAGCAAGCACAGAGGAAGTGCAGGTTCCCCAGGGGAATGTTGACCACCTCGGCGTTGTGACCACCAATGTTCTGTTTTTCACCACCCTGTTTGTGTTTGCCGTTTTTGAAACGTAAGTTTTATTCTGTCTTCATCTAAATTAGATTATGTAAAATCTGTATTTCTTAATGCAATATAATCAGGCATATAGATGTTCTCAAAAACTATATGACATTTTTCTTGTCAAATGTATATAAATTTTATGTTTTTTTAACTTGAATGTGGATAATTGTAATCTTACTGTTCTTATCTTCCTTATAAAGGAATCCGTTTCACTAGCCTTTCTCCCTTTCTTCTTATTTTCATAATTATAAAACTTTAATTTGTCATGATTAAACTTTAAGCTATATAACTCGCTACGTATGTACATGGGTTTCCATCTGGCAGTTTTAACTGTTTAAGCCCTGACCCGGAACACAATAGTGTGAGATATCACAAACTCTGTATGGTTTGTTGACCTTGATGGCTTTTATTTTTAAAATACTTTTTTGTTATAAAAATAGTGCATTTCTTTGTAAATATTCCAAACACTACAACTGTATTTCCACACTCACTCCTTTCCTTAGAGGTAACTATTGCTAATAATTGAGTGTGTAGTTTTTCGAACATTTTTTCCTATGCCAGTATTGAGGTGTGTATGTGTGTATATTAAACCAGCATAGAACATATGTGATCATTTGACAACATAGTTTATTCCCTTATTAATACATTTTAACGCCAGTATATGTAGATTTGCTTGATTTTTAATTTTTTAAAAAATTATTGAGATATATGAAAGTTTCAGTTCATTCTAATTTTGGGGTATTTTGAAATTGTAAAATATAACATAAAATTTAGCATCTTAACTATCTTTAATTGTGCAGTTCATTGGCATTTAGTACATTCACAATGTTGTGCAGCCATTACCACTATCCATTTCCAGAACCTTTTCATGTAAGTGGAATCATAAAACATTTATCCTTTCATGTCTTGCTCACCACTATCCATTTCCAGAACCTATTCATCATTCCAAACAGAAGCTCTACACCTATTAAACAATAGGACACCGGCCCATGGTGACCCCTCTTCTACTTTCTCTATGAATTTGCCTTTTCTAGGTTCCTCATGTAAGTGGAATCATAAAACATTTATTCTTTCATGTCTTGCTTTATTTCAGTTAGCATGATGTTTCCAAGATTCATCTATGTTGTAGCATGTTTCAGAATTTCATACCTTTTTGGTACATGTATATGTATATATACCAATTTTGTTTATCCAGTCATCTGTCAATGCACATTTGGGTTATTTCCACCTTTGGCTATTGTGAATAATACCGTGATGAACATTGGTGTACAAGTATCTGTTTGAGCTTTCAGGTTTTTTGCTTATATATCCAGAAGTGGAATTGCTGGATCATATGGTAATTCTATGTTTAACTATTTCCCACATCAGCTCTTCTGATTTTAAAATTTTTTAAATGGTAATGTTCTTTTTTTAAGAATGAATATTTTAAATATATTCAATTCCATTTTATAGTCAGTTAACATAAGGAGATACAAAGTAGGAAAAGAAGCTTGGCAAGGAAGGAGAGAGTTATATGAAGGAAGAGAGACATTCAGAGGAAGGGAGGAAAATATATACATTCAAAGATAGGGATGAAAGGGATTGAAGAAGAGAAAAAAAATCCCAGAATATTATAATACCTAATAGCAGTAACATTATTTTATTGAAAAGAGACAAATTTAAACCAAAATATAACTACGATTACTTAGTTATATTAGAATGTAGTTTTGGTTGGTTTTATTTTCCTGTTTTTCAAACTTTTTGCAGTGTGGATATATTACTTTTATAATTAAATATTAAAAAATGAAAATACAAACAGCCAAAAGCACATATGTAACAACAGTATATCCTTAAAGTGTGTTAAAATTTTTGTTTATGTAGATCTGGTATTATTGTTTAAAAGATGCAAATTCTTGAATGGGTCCATATCATTATTAAAACTTCTATTTCAGATTTCAGTGACAATGACTATGATTTTAAATAAAATAAGAATAATTTCTTTTTTTGTTTTCTCTTAGCAACGTTACTCAATTAACAATGGATATGTATGCCTGGACGCGAGAACAAGCTGTATTATATGGTGGAATAATGCTTGCTGCTTTTGGAGTCGAGGCAGTTATTGTTTTCTCGGGGATTAAATTACTTTCTGAAAAGTAAGTTATCTGTCTTTGGTTTTGTTTCATGTCTGTTTTTTAAAAACGAAACATGAAACAGTTAACAATGTAAATGAATGTGCTGGTAAAATAATTTAAGGCTTTTCTCTCATTATTAGTTTTAGTCCTTGAATGTTAGCAAACAGATTTAAAATTTATCAAGGGAGAATATTTCTATACCATGGCATATTCTTTAGTAAAGCAAGATATTTTACAAAGTGAATAATTGTATTCTAATGTAGCATTTGTATTTTATGTTTTATTTAAAGTATTTCTAAAAGTATATGTCTTAAAACATTGTTCTGCTGCATGGTAATATATGGTAAGCAACAAAAAAGATTCAATGATAAGTCTGGAAAATTCTGGTTAAAATCACCAAACTTCTTTACTCTAAAACTCTAAATCTTCAATCTATACATACTATATTACCATCATGAAAACTACAGTATGTGACATTTCAGGAAGTTATTTGTAACTTTGACCACAGGACATTTTTTAAAGAGGCATTTTGTCAAAGTATAACTGTAAAGAACACATTTGGAGGGAAATGCCTATATAAAATTAAGTTCATCCATATAGTCTGGGGTGAGACATTAGTAGATCATTTTAGACAGTTTTAATTTAATTATTCCTAAGATACTTTAATAGTACTTTAGAACTTTAAAGTTCTAAAATCAATTAACAAATATTGAGTCTGTGTATATAGGGTTAGGTGCTGTGGGGGACACTATGAAGATTCCTCTTCTTATAGAGCCAAGTAGGAGGCCAACATATAGACAGAGACATAGATTCATATTCAAAGTTAAATAGTAAATTCATTACATTTTGCTACAGAAGTAGAGCAGTCATGCTGATAGGCATTCTTACAACTTGTATAATTCCATACCTTCAAAGACCTTATATTCTATTGGGGGAAAAGCCAATAAACACAAATACAAAGTCAGGTGTTGATAAGTACTATTTAGGAGGGTAGAGCAGAGAAAGAGAACGGCGTGGCTGAGCAGGGTTGGGAGAGACGGGAAGTGTTATTTTGATAGAGTGTCCAAGGAAGGCATGCTCTAGGAAGTTACATCGAAGCAAAGACCTCAGTGAAATCAGAAAACAGCCTTGTAATGGCCTGGAACTCTCCTCCCCAAGAAGACTGAGCTTTGCATGTTTAAGAAACAATCAGGAAGAAAAATTTGGCCAGAGCAGAAAGAAATAGCAAATGGGAGATCAGGTTGGAAAGATGTGAAGCCTTGTAGGTATTCTGAGGGTGATGGGAAGTATTTGGGGTTTTTTGTTTGTTTTAGGAAGCCTTGGGTCTTGTTTATATGTTTCACTTTTTATTATGGAGAATTTCTGACATATACAGGGATGCAGAGAGCATCAAGCACTGAATCTCTAATATCCGTTACCCAGCTTCAACAATGATAAACCCTTGGATAATCTTCATTCATCTGTACCTCCACACTCCCTGTCATAGACCTGAACTATTTTGAAGTTGACCCCAGACATCATTTTATGTCTTCCATAAGTATTTCAGTATGTATCTCTAAAAGTTAATGATGACAGCATTATCATACCTTTAAAAAAATGTCATTTCTAAATATCAAATATCCACGTAGTATTCAGATTTTCTCCACTGTTGCAGATGTTTTTCTTTTTTGTTGTTGTTGTTCCACTTGACTCAAATTCTTAAGTTTCTTTAGTCTCTCTTAATATATAGGCTTCCCCCTCCCCCCACCTCTCATCGCACAATGCTGGTATTTTAATTCTATCATTCCTTTATTTATTTGCTGGAATACTTTCTATAAAGAGAACCTTCCTATCACCAACTATTTGGTAATCTTGAGGTACAGATTGTACAGGAAAGGCAGGGTGATTCCTTTTATTAACTGATTTTCTTTTTAAAGAATTGGTTCCTTTAGCATCCTCTAAGTGACCAAAAGTATTTTATTTTAATACAATGTGAATTCATAGATTATAACATTTTTATGTGTTTCATTCCATTGCCATTACTATTGTTTTTGGTGTTCACATTGTCACGTTTGGGGCCAGCTTCTTCAAATTGGCTTTGAGTCCTTTTATCATGACCTAGTAGTCACTGATAGCTTCTGTGCTCTCTTGTATGACAAGATGCCCAGGCTCTATTATATATTTTCTGTCTCAGCCAGTTGTTAGGGAAGTTCCTTTTAATGGGAAATTATATTTAGCATTCATATTAATTGGAATATCACCAAAAATATCAATATATTTTATAGCTTTTAAAATTATAAAAGTAATGAAACTGTTGTTTCATTTTTAAATTAGAGTTTCTGTTCTTCAACAGGATTGGCGAGCGTGCTCTTCTACTAGGAGGACTCGTCGTTGTATGGGTTGGCTTCTTTATCTTGTTACCTTGGGGAAATCAATTTCCCAAAATACAGTGGGAAGGTATAGCCATACATAATTCTATAATGTCAGCTCTTATATTCATCTAAAATTCACAAGTGATACACTGTACTAATTTTGCTTTTGCAGATTTACATAATAATTCAATCCCTAATACCACATTTGGGGAAATTATTATTACTCTTTGGAGGTCTCCAAGAGAAGATCATGGTGAGGAACCAACTGGTTGTCCAGCTGAACAAGCCTGGTGCCTGTACACCCCCATGATCCATCTGGCCCAGTTCCTCACATCAGCTGTGCTAATTGGAATAGGCTATGCATCTTGCCATACTATGTCCTATTCATTATATTCAAAAATCCTGGGACCAAAACCTCAGGTGAGTCAGTTACCCTGGCATTGCTATTATGTGAAATATACATGTAAGTGCTCACATCTTGTGCTATCATCCTCTGTTTTCACACAGACTGTTTTGGGGGATTTTTATCATATTCAGCATTTCAAATTTTTTTAAAAACCCGTAACTTTTGTAAAGTACTAACAGTACGTATCTGAAATTTAACTAAAAGTACTCTAACTTAGAACTCAAGAGATCTCTTGAACAAAGAAATTACGAGTGCAGAATCTTTTTCAAAGAAAAAATGTCTGAAGCATAAAGTTTTGAAACTCATTCTTAAGCTAGACAATGGTTAGGAAACCAAAATTGATAGGCAAATTTGAATCTAGGCCTCATTTCTTCTGGCCTTGAGGACAATTACAAAAAGATGAAAACACAACAGTCTTAAAGTATACAGCAGCTATGTATTTTTTAAAATTAGTTTTATAAGCATTCCATATTCATTATATAAAAATTAGAATACAGAAGCAAAATGGAGAATAAGAATACTACCTATTCTTTTAAGCAGTTGTTTAGTATTCTATTCATCAAACATACCATAATTTATTGAATTCACCACTGATGGTTGTTTTCAATTTGGGGATATTGAAAGTAATTATGCACTGCACGTTCTTGGGAAGAGTGTTTGGGTCACAGTTTTGGGTTTTTGGAGGAGTGGCATGTTGTTCAGTGAAAGGTGGCACAGTGCAGTCAGCCAAATAATGTCTTCACATCTCTTGGATGAGTTACTTGAATTTTCTGAGCTTCAGCTTCCACATTTGTTAAATGGGGATAACACCAATCAGATATACTTGTGAACATTGGAAACAATATATGGAAAGCACCTAACAGTGTTTGGAAGGTAGCAAGTACAAAATAAAGGTTAGCTTTAAAAGGTAAGTTAATAAATTATATTGTTCCCAGGGCTTCAGCAGCCATTACGTTTATCCCTTTTCACTTTAGTTTTTCCTAACTTGGCTCTATCCAATAAGATTGTTGTTCACTATAGCTGTATTTATAGAGAGGCATTTTATATTTAATTCACAAATAAGAGATGAAAAGTGATTCCTTTGAGTTTCCCATAGATTAGTAATAGTGGCATCATCTTTGTTTTTAAAATGACTAAACCTGAATTGAATATCCATCTGCTCTTTCCCCTCCCTGTCCCACAGGGCGTGTACATGGGCTGGTTAACAGCATCTGGAAGTGCAGCACGGATTCTCGGACCCGTGTTCATCAGCCAAGTGTACACTTCTTGGGGCCCACGATGGGCATTCAGTCTCATCTGTGGAATAGTGATGCTCGCCATCATACTCCTGGGAGTGGTTTACAAAAGACTCATTGCCTTTTCTGTAAGGCATGGAAGGATTCAAGAGTAACATAGCCAAGAATGTGATGAAAACTACTTGTTGTGGGAGACTGCTTTACTCAGGCTCTGCTAGACAACTGCTATGAGTCACTTTCCAAAAGTCAGGCTTTGGATACTGTGTTTGAAATAATAAGAACATGTATGGAATAACACAGGGAATGCGTGAATAGTAAGATAATATAAAAACACTTTAGCTCATAATTTCTTTATCTCAGAAAAGAAATATTCTTCATTTAATACCTCTGGGGGTTGCATGAACTCAACGATAGAATGGACAGTGGTCTATAAATATGAAATTGTACCCTTAAACTACAGAAGTGTCATTTAAAATAATAAGAATATCTATGCAGGGGAACCATAAGGAGAGTTCTGTATGCATTACCTATAACAGAAGGAAATTAATATCACTATTAATTTTTCCACTTACCATGCCTGCCATCCTACCTTATTTTTAATGCTACACCTTCTGTCTTATCTAAGTAACCACTAAGTTAATAGACGAGTACAAATGATGCAATATTTGAGTAATAAAGAGGATTAAGAGATCAATATGGATTTCACTACCTTTAGTAGGGCTAACTACTTTTTTCTTTCAAGTGCTAGTACATAATTCACTTTAGAAACATAAGCCAGGTATGTGTTATTGTATACACATACTGAACAGGAAACTTATAATTACTGGCATTTTAAAATCCTTTAAATTCTAGAGAAAAACTTCTACTTTGTTTACTTTTCTCGTCTCAGTAGTGACAGGGTAGACACAACAGTTTCAGTTTATGTCTGCATAGTTATTTGGAACTGCAGAATTTTACATTTGGATGAGCCATGGCAGCCCCAATATAGTCAGGCTAATAAACAGTTGAGGCAAATGGCTTTAATCTAACCATTTACTGAATTTACTTGAGTCTCTGGTCTCTATGTGTACGTCTCTACCTCCACCTAAGCTGAATGCTGATGAAAGGAACTAGTATAGAAGTATGATTACAGATAATGTTACCAAAAAGAACCAAAAATATGTCTACTTTTCCAAATGTTTTCTACTCTGAGTTATAAACATTTTCAAGCCTGAGAGTAAAGACTATTATCTGCACTTTATACTAAGTTTGTTATACTTTTTTTTTTGACTTGAAACAAATTTATTTCTCACGGTTCTGGGAGGCTAGACGTCCAAGGATCAAGGTGTTGGCAGAGTTGGTTTCTAAGGAGGCCTCTCTCCTGGGCTTGTAGGTGGGTATCTTCTTGTGTCTTTTGATTTTTTCTAGCTTTATTGAAATGTAATTGACATGCAACATTATGTAAGTTTAAGGTATGCAAAGTGTTGATTTGATACACTTATATATTGCAGAATGATTACCACCACAGCATTAGCTAACACTTTTATCCCATCACATAATTACCATTTCCTTTTTGTGGTGAGACTATTTAAGATCTATTCTCTTAGCAACTTTTAAGTATATAGTACAGTATTATTAGCTACAATCACCATACTATACTTTAGGTCCCTGCATCTTATTCATCTCATAGCAGGAAATTTGTATTCTTTGACTGACATTTTCACATTTCTTCCATCCCCTAAACCCCTGGAAACTATCATTCTACTCTCTGCCTCTAATAGTTCAGCTGTTTTAGATTTCACATACAAGTGACATCTTACCTAGCATAATGCGTCAGAGTCTATCCATGCTGCCACAAATGGCAAGATCTCCTTTCTAGTGGCTGAATAATATTCTTACACACACACACGCACACAGAGACAAACAGGTGTGAGGTGGTATTTCATTATGGGTTGATTTGCATTTTCCCCAGGATTAGTAATGTGGACGACCTTTTTACGTACCTGTTGGCCATTTGTATGTCTTCTTTTCTCTGGATAAATGTCTATTCAGATCCTCTGTCCACTTTTTTATCCCTTTTTTTCTCCTACTGGAGTTTGCTAGACTCAAGTCCAACTCCTGCAGCTTTAATAGAAGACTTAATCTGACAGAAATCATCCTACAATTACATTTTAGAGATTGTTTTCACTTTTCTCCACCTCCCTAACAAGACTCTGCTTCAGTTAGATTTATTAGAATCATAGCCAGTTTTCTGGCTGTTTGGTCAAGTCCTGGGAGCCTTCTTCCCTAATGTTCTACCTTTCCTTCCTACGTCTTACAGTTTCAGGGGCACTCTAATCCTAAAGAGTAAACTCCACCCTCAGTTTAGACACTGTGCATGACAGAAATAACAATACGGGTAATGATGAAAATGATAATAGTGAACATTTATAGAGTTCTTTTCATATACCAGGTAATAGGTAATGTTTAATTCTGTTCCATAGAGTGAAGGTACTATTATGATTCCCATTTCACAAGTGAAGAAACAGAGGCACAGACAAGTTAAGGTACTTGTCTAAGTAACAGTCTGTCTTCAAAGTCCACACTCTTAACCATTATATTTTTCATAATGGGGAAAATAGCCCAGAAACTTGCAGTAGCAGTTAATTGCTAATTTTAGGGTATATTAAGTTATCGTACTGGTGATTCCTATTAGCAGAAATATTTGAGAAACATAATTTGAAGTCCACTGACAGGTTTTTATCTTAGCTGAATGGTTAGCCTGTTTCCGTGTAAGAATATGACAGAAGTTTCCCAACTTCTAAAGACATAATAGTCAATAAAATTCAGATAAACTATAAGCTTGCAAAATGACTACCACCTTTTTTTGGAGAGCATTTTCTTCTCCAGGGGATTATACCAGCACACATCTTGGCACAAAGATAAAGAGGTGACATGGAGTTGAGAGAGCAGGGAGGTAGTCTGAGAAATAAAGTTAAGGACAAGTTGAATATAAATTTAAAACGATGATAGGAGACTCTACGGTATGAAAAAATTGCAAACAACAAAACAAAACTATATTTAAGAAAAGATAGTTTTGAAAACCTAAAGTTAAACTTAAAAAAGACTGTCATATTTTGTAGGGATTTATAACCACCAAGCTTCTTCATGCTACCTTGCTGAGCTTGGGTACATTTAAAATAAACTCCAGTTCGTCTAAAACTTTTCCCTTGCACAAAGTAAAATAAATCTGTATGTAATGTGTTGTTTTGGAGAGGATAAAGTGCTCATCTGCATCTGTTCAACATTTTTTTTTTTTTTTATGCCTACAGCACCTTGTCTTCCTCGGTGGTCTCCCATCCAAGTACTAACCAGGCCCGACCCTGCTTAGCTTCTGAGATCAGACGGGATCAGGCTTGTTCAGGGTAGCATGGCCATAGACTCTTCAACTTATTTGGAGAGGAATTTTGATACCAGTTTTGACTACTGAAGACTTACTTGTAACAATGTATTTTATATTATTAATGTATATTTTTAATAAACAAGATTATATATGTACCTTAAGCCTTAAAATTTATATTTTCAATACATATTTAAGGGGTACCCACCATGTGCCAGTCACCATGGCATTGTTGGGAACAGAACAGTAAACAAAATACAAAGCCTTATGGGACTTACATAATGGCAGGAAAGTCAGACATTAGTCAAATGATTACCCTGAGGGAAGTTTATCTTTGAGGGAAGGGCGATGAAAGAGAAGTATGGGGGACTATAAGGGTGAATAACGGTATCTGACTTGAACAGAAAAATCAGGGAATGTTTTTTTCTCTTTAGCTCGCAGAGGAAAAACAGCTCAGACAGAAGGATCAGAAAAGGCTCCAAAGAGCCAAGTCTAGCTTACATACCCATCTCTGAACTAGGCAGATGGGCAAGGAACGGAATCCTCTACTAACCCAAGCCTGGATCATGCATTCATTCTGGGAATGCAACTGTTGTGTGTGGGAGGGAGAAGGAGACAAACCCTATCAGGCCCATCTCAATTACGTGGACTAAACAGATTTATAACTGGATGAAGAGGAGGTTCTACCAAAGAAAGGTTTGCTGAACTGACAAATACACGTATTTATCCATTACACTTACAACTCTCAACTGTTTTCGTATTCTAGAAAGTATCATATGCACCACTGTGGAAAAAGGATGAAGCTGCTCGTACCCAGCTTTAGCCAATGCGGGTCCTACTAAAAACTCTGAGCACTTAGAAATATAACCCATTTATGATATATGAGTGTCGGGAAGCATGGCTCTATACCATGTTAAGAATTTTAGACTTAAGAAAAATGAGAAGGCATTTAAGGTAACACGGTCTCTATAAAGAAACTTGGGCTCCCTGTAGAAATGGCTGATTGCAGGTGTGAGGCAAAGTGAGCCTGAGACATCTTGTGCCAGAAAGTAAGGGAGCTATCAAAGACTACAGAAGCACTGCCAAAAGGACTCAGTAGTCAAATAAAGGGACTTCTGGCCAAAAGTAAGGCAATTAAAGCACTGGAAATCTATGAGTTCATAATACTAAAAAAGAAACTTAGGAGGTTGCTAGCTAGGGCTTTAGTTTTGTTTTTTTTCTGAACACCAGAAAATAAAGACTCAAGGGTCTATTCCATCTTTTCTGTATCGAAACTTTAGGGTAATAATCAAACACTGCTGAGGGAGAATTATTTTCTGTAGAAGAATCCAGGCTAATAAATACAAAGAGAAAAACAGAACTAGACAAATCTCCATTTAGCAACCCCTAGTGAAATAACAGCTTTGGGCAACAATCGTCAATGAATGCTAAAACTTCCGGGTAAAAAAATTCATGAGAAACTTAAAGTATGGATGAGGCTGACAATACTTAAACCCACTCATCATTAATATCATTAAAGTAGGTAAGCATTATGTGCTTCCTGATTTGATGAAGCAGGAAGTACACAGCAATATTAAGCTGTGAATATTGTCATAGTCATAGTACTGTTTACACTGCATAATTGATAAACAACCACTATACCACTCTCCTGAAGAATATCAATAGAGACTCAAAGGGATTAAAGGAAAGTCAACCTCCAAGAAGGCAGGAAAGGAAAAAAAGAGAAAAGTATGGTTAAAGCACGAAATAAGTTGGCGGACAAGCAATAAGTCTAGACAAACAGTAAAATAAATCAGAAATAGCGATAAATGTAATAAGCAAAGTAGACTAGAGGTTATTTGATTGGATTAAGAAACAAAATCCAGGGATAAGAGAAATACAAGAAACATAAAGATACATTAAGATCAAAAGAGATTATAGAAAAACACACCTACTTAAATTATGTCAAAGCAAAATGTGTTTGGGTTTTAGCTTTCGAAAATTAGCTAGGAAGTTTTTATTACTTCCATTTTTAAAGGGAAACTCATATTTCTGGTATGTTTTTCCCCCTAATAGAAGGGCTTAATTTTCTTCCCAAAATTTGGATTCATGTATTAAAATGTGTTAATGCTAATAGATATTGCCATATTGCTTTGTTAAAATTTATACTCTAATCCTGAGAATGTCCTGCTCATCTTAGGGAGCACTATTATTTTATTTTTTACCAATTGCCGATACAGAGAGATGATTTTCTTGTTTTAATTTTGCAATTTATGTTGCAAATTGTTTTTCTTATTACCTTAGACAAAAAACTTCAAAACATTGTTGAATAATTGTGACTTTGAGTATTCTTACGTAATGGAAATGGC